>NW_015971656.1:0-96783 GCF_000836435.1 Fonsecaea multimorphosa CBS 102226 | reverse complement strand
CCAACAACTATCGTGGACGTTACTACTGAAATCGATATTGAATCCACCACCATTGTCAGCCCGACCACTATTGTCGACACTACCACTGTGGTCAGTCCAACGACTATCGTGGATGTTACCACTGAAACAGATATCGAATCCACCACCATTGTTAGCCCGACTACTATTGTTGAAACAACTACCGTGATTCGGCCAACAACTATTGTGGTTCCGACAACACTAGTGAGCTTGAGTACCGCCGTGAGCATTGAATCGAGCACTATCACAGACACGGTACCCACCACCATCATCAGCGTGAGCGCCACAACAGATACGATCTCGACTTACCCAGGTCTCGTCACGTGTACTTCGAGGATCATCAACCCCACTTATACTCCCAAATCTCCTTTACCCACCAACTACCTTTGGGGATGTGCGCCTGGCACTATCTGTACTCCTCCACAGATCGGCTGTAACTGGGAACAAAACCCCCCTGCTGATACATATGTCTGCGCCCCGGAAGAATGCAAGCCCGTTCCAGAGCTCTTCTTGCCGGCGAACCTGAGCTCACTCTGGCCGAACAGGATTGACACCACGTGCGCTTGGGATGAACCAGCCGAAGGCTACTTCCACCTCAACCCACAGCATTTTAATCTCACCTTCGCCATCTTCGATGTCCTCGGTCAGCCCCTTTGCCCGGCTCCGACTACGACAACTACTTGGGCTGACTGGACCTCTTCTCCACCTAAGCCGACATCTACATGGGCTCCCAAGATGCCGCGACGTGGACTAATGGCAAACCCGCTCGCTGAGATTGTGAGTCGACAGACGCTCCTCAACCCACCAGCGCAGTGCTACCGCATCTTTGATGCTGCAAACACAATTGGCCAAAACGTAGGCCTGAACTATCCGGAGCTCTGTCCCTCTACCACACAATTCCAGCAAGCCATCGGCCAGTGTCAGACCTGCTCGCGAGAGAATGCTGGCGGTGCAACAGGCGCCCAAACATTCCCAGAGCTTCAGATGTACTTCACCTGGTGCAACACTCATACTTCGTGAAGGGAGGGACTATATCGTAATAACAGCGCGATTTCAACTTTTGCCTAGTCAAGCACGGGACACTAGCGGTATTCTCCAATGTGTCGTTGAAGCTTGATAACGCAGTCGCTCATCGGCTCATGATGCCGTGGCTGAAATCCTTTGCATGCCCCTCGATCAAGTGGCTATGAAACATGGCCGAGCTCCTGTAGAGCAGCATATACTGAGAAGCATCTCTTTCCTTGTTGTATATACCCCACCACTGCACCACCTCCTCCCAACCTTGCTATCAGTGCTGCCTGGCAGGATTCGCGGATTTTGCACAAAAGCATTTGAAAGAGGGTTGTTTTGGCCCCGACGAAATCGATGACCCAATTGGTACGGAAAGGAACGACGTCACTCCTTCACGATGGAACATACAAGAGACACAGATAATGCTAATACATATGGTGAAAAACATGGCTGTAACTGTTCTTTTCTTTCTGCTTTGAGGTAAATTCAAGCATGTAGAAAGCCTCGAGCTTCCCAGCTACTGTTGTTCAGCTCAACACACTTGCCGGTGTCGTGCCCACGCAATTGCACCAGCGTGAATCCTGGCAACCAAACGCCTCCAAGCTGAACATAACCTGACCGTCTACTCAATCGGACGCCTACCGAGAACTTTCCGTTGTAGCTGCTCGCCTCGTCCATTCGGTATGTCAGTTTCTAGGCGCCTTCGAAAGTAAACGTGGTCACCGGCTCTGCAGTAAGATCTCACTTCCCTGCTGCTACCTTGCCGTGAACCAGTTGCTTAAGCATCCGGGGCACCCTGCGCTTTTTCAAGTCCTCGAGACGAATGTAAGAATGCAACTTCACGGACTCGGATGAACCCCGAGAAGCCCCCACCGACTGGTTGAGGCCGGTCTATCCCCCAAAGAGATCTCGTGGACCCCGTAGCCTCTCGGCACAATTCAACCCGGTTTGGACGAGAATATGTACATACTAAATAGTAATTATGGATAGTTGGAGAGGGAATTCAGAGCAGATAATCCAGACAACAGCGCGTGGAAACAAGAGAAAGTAAGCACCAACAGCAGAGCATTGTCCACCGGGGAATGCGAATCCATATGTTTTCCGATCCCTTGAACGTTGCTGTCGAGTTCTCCCATGTGTTCTTGGAAAATGAACAGCGGGTCAGACGGTAGGCATCATGCACACAACCTCTGCCAGGCACGGAGAATGTGTACCTTGTACTGTCGAACCAGCTGGCTGTTATTGGACTACATGTCAAAGGACGAAGGATGATGAAACAAACCTTCCCGGACCAGATCCAGTGGTGCTGCGAACACGCCCCAAATAGAACATTGTGGAACAGACATGAAGGATACGTCCATCGCTACGGCTGTTGACCGGTGAGTCGACCGGATACCGACTTGCGGCATTAGTCTGCGCCAATTCCTGCTGTGGACAGATAGCTGCAGTTGATCTCCAACACAAGGCTTGATGCTGCTCCTTATGAAACACCAGAAAAACGTACCAGTGTCGAGTATGATTTTCATGAGGGAACTTAAGACGATGGGAATTCTTTTCTACCTAGGTATTCAATACAAAAGATGGTCGACAAACGGGAGCCATCTGTGCAGCAGTGCGTACCCCTTGTCACATCCCGAAATCTATCTCGAAATCTATCTCGAAATCTAAGTTCTACCTGCCATTCTCCCACGTTCACGGCGAACGAGGTACATTTGCTGGTTTCTCAAGGTGTTCACCATCTGAGCTGGGTACATCTCGGTGGTTAGGGGTGTCTTGCTCGAGACCATTGACAACGTCCCGGGATAACTCGACATACTACCAAAAGTCAGCAACTGCAGCCAGTATAGATCGTCGGGGGATACTCACGTCGTAAGCAAATTCGCCGATCTCGGTCTCGTCCATGCCCATGATCTCCTCTTGCTCAGACGCACGAAGATGCAGGCCCGGGATGAAGTTGAGAACAAACAGGATGATGCAACTGAGGACGAAGGAATAGGCCATTCCTGTGACACCATCGCAGAGCTGATAAGCCAGTTGAATCCAGTGATGATTGAGCCAACCACCGTTGATTACGGTGGCTCCATCTAGATGAGCGATGTAGTCCGCCGCGAAGAGTCCGGTCAAGAGGTCTCCGACAAGGCCACCAACGCCGTGAATTGCAAATATGTCGAGGGAGTCATCGATGTGAAGGAGGAACTTGAGCTTGGTGGCATAGTTGCAGGCAGCGCCACCTACAACACCGAAAACGACAGCAGCCCAGGCGGGAACGAAGCCACTACCCGGAGTGATAGCAACTAAGCCTGCAATGACACCACTGCAGAAGCCGACGGTGGACCATTTGCGCTCCAAACGGTAGTCAAGAATGCACCAAGTCAGGCCGCCGACGCTCGCTGCCAAGTTGGTGACAACAGCAGCCATGATGGCACGGAGATTGGCAGACAAAGCGGAACCAGCATTGAATCCGAACCACCTAAAGAGCAATTAGTCTAGGCTTGGTCCCAAAAAGCGAACAGACCACGTACCCAACCCAGAGAAAGACGGTGCCAATGACTATGTGTGTGACGTTGTGTGGGCGATAGTTCAGCTCGTGAGTGCCGTGGCCACGACGCTTTCCCAGCATGAGAGAGTAGGCCAGAGCAGCAGCACCGGACGAAATGTGGACAGGAGTACCACCAGCAAAATCAAGACCACCCATCTTGAAGACCCACCCCGAAGAATTCCACGTCCAGCAGGCGATAGGGTCGTAGACGACAGTTGCCCAGACGAAGGAGAAAACCATGGCAGGCAGCATCCGTCCACGTTCGGCAGCGGCACCGATAGCTAAGGCGACCGTGATCGCAGCGAACATCCCTTGGTACACGGCGAACATGAGATCGGGGATCTTGCTTGATCCAACAGAGGGAGCCCCAAGGACATTGCGGAAGCCAAAGTTTTCCAGATCTCCAATGAATTTACCGGCCGTGTGGGAGAAGGTCAGGGAATAACCCCAGAAGAACCACTGAAAGGAAATCAAGGCTGTAGCTGCGACGGACAGCCATATAAGTGACAGTGCGGATTTCCGTCGCGCAAGGCCGGAGTAGAAGAAGCTGTGATTCGCTTGTCAGCAAATCGGCCTACACCGAAGTCGACAAGAGCATACCCAACACCGGGAATCATGAGCAGCACCAAAGCTGTGGCTGTGATCATCCAGGCAATGTCGCCGGCATTGTAATAGACATTGAGATCCTCGGTGAGAGAATCACCGCCAGTCATTGTCGTTCCTGCGGCGACGAGATTCTATTAGTTGGGGTCTTTTTTCTCGACACACCTAGGCAGCGATCTGTGTATACGAGGAAAGGGGATACATCTCGTACCATTGTAGACCTCCAGAGGAACATAGGGAAGTGATCCCAGATCCTCTGTCGACATCTTGACCGTTTTCTTAGGTTAGGAAGATCGACTGGTGAGGCGCCTGAGCCAATTGGAAGGAGTAACCGCGGCGAAATCTCAGGGGCTCGAAAAGTGTGGGCGGATGAGTGAAAGCATCAACAGTGGAATGGCAATGGATGCAGAAATCCCTTGAATAACTCGCATTCAAAAGTTGACACCAGTGAAAAGAACAAAGCAAGGTGTCGAAAGTTTGAAAGAAAGTCGGAACAGTTGGGAAAAGGAAGGATTGAAAACAAAATTGAACCTGGCAAAAGCAACGAATATAGGACAGGGAACGAGGCCGAGTGGTAAAGTGCCACCACTGTCCACCATGTTGACCTGATCGTGTTACCTACAGGGCTTGGGTCTGGCTCAGGGCAGCTCTTGGCATGTCCTTCTGGCCCAGGGAAAAATGCGTGAGACCCGAAGCAGAGTTCGCCGGACAGCCCCCGTTACGCCCCGGGAGCCCCTGAAGGAGACCTGAGGGCGGAGGTGATAGGCTGGATGGGCCTGGAAGAGCCCGGGAAGAGCCGGGCTAAGCCCATGGCAGACGCCACCCAAGGAGATTCGCAGTGGGCAAGGCCATTGCAATAATAATAGTCTTGACAAAGCAGCTCAGGTTGCCTGTGGGCTGATTTACTCGTAACGCTCTTGTCTCCCATGCAGAACAGCCAAGAGCAGCGCCCTGCCAGTGTCCATCACCTCATGCCTAGAAACGCGGACAGAAAGCTGCGGGGCCGAAGAGATAGACACCCGTACACAGTACTCCCCCCTCGCGACTGTGCAGCGGGGTTTTGACTTCCTTTACCTTCCCGTCTTACTCAGAGCAAGGAAATTTCCAGGTCATCCTACGCTGCTGGTAATGTGGACGCCGTCTCTTCCAGTCCATCACCAACGGCGCATAGGTAGGTGCTGGTTTTGATCGTTGCCTCGTGTCGACCTTCAGCCCAACGGCCCAAGATATCTGGGATCCAAGGCTGCCTCGTGCTTTTCGCCTACTAGTCGTCGCTAAAAATTGAAGGTTGCATAAGCCCCAAACTCCAAGTTCGCCAGGCACATTACGAGTCGGGCGTCGCCTGGGGCGTGGAGCCCACGGAGTACTCACAATTCTGGGCGAGATAAGCAGATGACTCTCGATTGGCTCAAATGCAGATCCAAGCCCGGGGCCACCATGGCGACTCCCAGCACATCTCCACACAGATAACGAACTGGACGTTTTGGGTACTGTTTCATCGCGCTCGGCTACTGGTCTTGCCGTGCCATAATACAAATTTGTACCAAGTACCTAAAGAGTGCCTCATACAGAGTACCAGGTACTCAGAACCTGCACAAGTCTTTGACCTCTGCGCCAATACTTACTACTCATCATCAACAGACCATCTCTGCGAAGTCGTCCCACCAGACTCACACTCTTTTTGCGGGCCAGAGACGGATCTACGGTACTCGGCACCCACTCGGTACATATGATCTGCGTGACATTCACCTGGCGCGCTGCTGACCGAGACGGTGGTGGAATCTCTTCCTTTTGGATGCAACAATGTCATCGAGGTATAGTCCATACCTCACTTACCTAGTAGGTTCATAGACGGATGCGAAGGCGCCCCAACTTTGTTGTGATCTTGAGGCCATCGAATTTGCTCTCTGAAAGTGGCCAGGCGTCTTGTTTAGAGCGGGCACTGACGATATGTGCGATTGAAACCCAGCTCCTCTGCCTGTCTGTTGGAAACACAGCATGTAGTCCCAAGCCACTTCGCTCGATGATCGGAGCCGGGCAAGCAACCAGACAACCCAGTCTGTTGCACCCAAGAAGCTCGTCGTAAGTCGGGCATCGCACGGCGAATTGCCAAAGGTCTGCAAGCCCACCTGGGCTTGCTAGGTACGTTCTTGGCCGCAGAGAGTCACCGATTTGTATTCTTGTTCGAATACCATCCCGGGCTCCGTGCGAGGTGCGCTCATCCGCGGACCTCACGTGCGTTGGTCAAGGAACAAGACGACACGAATCGCCTGCAGTCTGTATGTTGTCAGTGTTGCTAGTAGAGCTTGTTGTGCTGCTCTCCCCTCCCGCTTGCCCCCAAGACCATTGACGCGCGGTGTTCTGATGACCCTCTTCCTGCCGAGCCTTGCTGCGAAGGGGCGTGAACTGTGCTTGTCCTGGTTCGAGTGAGAGGTTAGCGGTCGCTTCTTTGTGGGACAGTATAGTTTCTGCTCGAGGAAGAGTCGCGGAGTCTGCGAGGGCGCAGCAGTTGATGGCCCCTTCGGATGTATGAGGAACGACTGTTTACACGGACAGCGATCTGAGAGAGGAAAAAGAGCTTTCTTCAGTGTAGAAGTCCGCGGATATTGGTATTTGTGGACAGAGGTCTGGAGTGGTAGCACAAACGTCATGACTTGCGATTCGCGTCGGGTCACGGTATCTCGATCTTGACACACCTAACCGCACCTATCATCGGATTTGGTCTATTATCGTAAATAATCGGTGACCGAGTTGGGAAAAAGTGTGACTTGATCAAGTACGAGATCAAAGACGACGTTTCAAAAGCGTCAAAACAGCCACTGTAGAACGAGCCCGCCATCCTGCCAGGTTTTTTGTCAATCGAAGTGGGATGGGCGAATAGTGGGCGGGTAATAAAGCAGGCTGCTCTCCATGCGCGGATCCAAGATCCAGGCAATCAGTCATCCTTCATCGGCGACTCATCGATGGGGAGGCGACAACGGGAGGGACGGCACTGGACACCATCGTGAGACGCGTGCCCGTGGAGATTGGCATCGACGTGATACTTTGCCTTCAGATTTTTATCCTTATCCTGCTCTGAAGTTGCCTCGAAATCCATGTTATAACCATCAACATTGCCCTTGCAAGCCCCTTTAATGCGGCGAGATAGAGTTTCTGAGGAACTCTTCTCCGCACCAGGGCTCAGCAACCAGTTGGCAGTCATTGCAGCCATGCCTCAGTCAGCAGCAAGCCAACCAATTCCAATCCCCGTTGGAGTTATCCATCAGCCACACGTTGCCGCTGCCACGACTGCCAGCGCTCCTCTTCCCGCTGCTCCCGACTTGCAGCCAGCACCGCTACATCCATCGTTATCCCAACCGGTTCAGAGTCAGTCTCAAGTTGTCGCTCCTTTACCTGTGCGTCCTGTCAGTCTCCCGAGATTTGGACCCCGTGTCCCCAAGACCGAAGAGCAACGCCTCGAAGAAGGTCGCTTGCCCCTCGTCATGGAGCATGAAGAGATGCCAATGCATCGTCCGAGCGGCGGCTCTTCTTCTGGATCTGATGAAGACGCCATCCCGTCATCTGCCTATGCGTATCCTACTACTTCTTACGACAACCCTGAAGGCCCCGTAACCTACACTCCTACCTCCTCCATCTCGGCGTATACACCCTCGACGGGATTTTCGTCGGGTCTATCCTCTTGGGGCTCCTATGGACCAAGACCAAGAGGCGGGAGCGGAGGACCTCAGAACATGGACCGATCTTTCTCGGAGAGCGCTCAGAGTGCAATTTCAGATCTGCGAGGCGCAAGGCCTGGCGCTCCTCTCCGGACACCTTCGAACACCTATGCACCTCCACGGAAACCTCCCCAATTTCTGTCGCTGAATTCTAAGAGAATGCATTCGTCAAATACCATGCGGAGCACGAGGAGGGACCCGAATGCGCAGTACAAGGCGCAGGAGAAGGCTTACGTACAGCGAGTCCGGCAACAACCGCAAGATTGGCTTGATAATGATCCTCGAACACCCAGTATTGGATACAGTACGGATGACGAGACCGACGACGAATCGCCGTCAGGCGAACACGCGTTCGACGATCCGTACGATCCGGAAACACTAATGTTCTTGGGCAACGAGGAAAACCTCCAGCCGACAGAGGAGGAACTGCAGAATTCCGAGAACAGAGAGCGACTCGAGTGGCATTCGATGCTGGCCTCTGTGCTCAAGGGTGATGTGGTCAAGCAGGAAAAACAAAGGCTGATTGGCACAACCGAGCAGAAGAGCAATGCGGAATTGGGCGCCGAGATCTGGCTGGGTGCAAGAGCAAAATATTACGGTCGGCCGTTGCAGATGCAGAAGAAGCTTATAGAAGAAGGCCGCGCACACATCGGGCCCATCATCGAACAAATTATCGCCTTTGAAATCAAGGGTGAGACGGTGGTGGGCAAGTCACCACTGGAACAAGTTGAGGAGGCAGTGGCAAACATCGAGAAGTGCGAATGGCTATATCCTTCGCGGAGGGAACTCGAAGCTGCCCAGAGCAGAGCTGCCTCTGATGCTTTCAAACAAAGTTGCGACGCCATCATCTCCTGGCACAACATCACGCAATCCATCAACACAGAGCTTGCTGTCCTTCAGGCTTGGGTGGGGAATTCCGAGTTGGATTTTACCAGGCAAAAACGTCGGTCCAGCAGCGACGGCGACCTCTCGGACGAATCCTCATTCATCGACCGGATCCTCAAAGAGGATGGCCTGAAATCGCTTCAGGGTGATAAAAGCATGTTCCTGGCGATTAGCGAGGTCATCACGAAGGCCAAGAGCACATTGATTGAGAACGCGGAGGCCTTTGCCGCCCGCCATCTTCCTCCTTACATCGAGGAGCTCTTGACTCTGATCAACTTCCCTTCTAGGTTAATCCAGGAGATTATCCGTATGCGGTTGTCCTATGCGAAGAAGATGAAAGAGTCAGCACAGCAGTCCGTGATGATCATTGACCAGATGATTGCACAGTTTCAGATTCTCATGCGCCTCGCTTGCCTCATCAAGCAAGAATACCTCACAATGGCGCATCCCGAACCAGGATGGGATTTGCCTCCTTGCATTGACGAAAACTTCGACAAGGTCATTGTGGACGCCCTCAAGTTCTACTTTAAGATGCTGAACTGGAAATTGGGTGCGAACAAGAACACATTCCGCGAGGCTGAGATTCTCGAACAGGAATGGGGTTTTTCCAACGAGATAGGACGTCAACTTGAAGGTGGCGATATTGAGGTTGCGGAGCAATTCAGTTCTCTCACTGCCAAGTCGCTCCTTCGCCTCACTGCCTCATTCGAGCGAGAGCTGCGAAGCAAACCGGACGAGAGTCCCCAGGAAATGGAGAAACGGTATAAAGCAATTCTGGATTCCGTCCGTGTTCGACAACGGAAATTGTTCAGATTCTCGCGGATTCTGCGGCAAAGATTCGAAAACGCGACCGAGTTCAACGTGGGAATGGGTGCAGAGCAGCTACAGGCATTTGCCGAAGCCCTTGTTTTGTCTGGACACTTCCTTGTGGAACCGAGCACAAATAGTCCCAAAGGTATTCACTTTGTGGCTTCGGCGTCGCTCTGGAACAGGCCCAAGGAAATCCAATCAATGCTGGGCACATCATTTCATGAGGATGATGCGGCGGAAGATCCCTCAAATCCTTACATTTTGATCATCAGACCAGAGGATGACATGACATGGGAAGGACCCAGAATGGAGCTTGGCGCCCTGGAATTGCCTACTGACGTGCGACTCGGTAGACTGCGTCTCGTGGCCGACGGATCGTCACTTCGCCTTCAAGGTGCTCGCATGGAATTTGCCAATGCTATTGGCAGAGAGTTGGACGTGGTCATCGAACAGCGAGCCAACTTATCTCGGGTGAATCTTGAGCTTGGAAAAATAAAGAAGACAACTTTCAAATTGTCCAATACGATTATGGAAAGTGTGGAGGTGATTCGGTCGCAGAATGGAGGGATCGCCAGTCCAGAGTTGGTGCAGTCTTGTTTCGCCTTTGCAACTGAATTTGGCAAACGTTCTCTGACATACATGGATGCCAATCGGCGCATGATGAACAATATGAAACTTACTCGACTCGCTTTGGATTGGGTCAGCTTTATCTGCGACGATTGCGATGCGGCTGACCGAAGGACCTTCAAGTGGGCAGTGGTCGCATTGGAGTTTGCGATGGCGATGACACGCGGCAGAAATATTCTGGACATCACGGACGAGGACTACAAACGCATCAGAGTTAAAGTGGCGGGCTGCATGTCTGTGTTGATCTCTCACTTCGACATTATGGGTGCGAGATCAACCTTGGCCGCGCAGCAAGAGAAATCACGGATGGAGGCATTGACGGGCATGAACAAGAGATTGGACTACAACAAGTTGCGTAACGACGAGGATTGTCGCAATGAAATGTGCCAGCAGAGACTGGCCGAGCTCAGTGCCATCGACCAGGTTCGCGAGGAACGAGGCACCAAGACCACTCTTGGACGGGTTTTGGAGGGCTCGAACGAAGCTGACCGGTCACTCACATTCCTCTCTTCGTCGGCGACAAACATCACCATGCGGTGGCAACAAGGTCAATTCGTGGGCGGCGGCACTTTTGGCTCAGTGTACGCGGCCCTCAATCTCGATACAGGAACTTTGATGGCCGTCAAAGAGATCCGTCTGCAAGACCCGCAGTTGATTCCAACCATTGTCAAGCAAATTGGAGACGAGATGGGTGTCTTGGCCGTTCTCGATCATCCCAACATTGTGTCCTACTATGGCATCGAAGTCCATCGCGACAAGGTATACATCTTTATGGAATATTGCTCCGGTGGTTCGGTGGCTGGCCTGCTCGAACATGGACGGATAGAGGACGAAACCGTCATCATGGTATACGCGCTGCAAATGTTGGAAGGATTGGCTTATCTGCATTCGGCACACATTGTGCACCGAGACATCAAGCCAGAGAACGTTCTCTTGGATCACAATGGTGTCATCAAATACGTCGATTTTGGTGCCGCAAAGATAATTGCGCGACAAGGACAAACGATGATGGCTCCAGAGGCACCACAGCGCGCCAACGGCGATCCTGGTCAGCTTCCACGGCAGCCACAGAAGACAATGACGGGAACACCAATGTACATGTCACCTGAAGTAATTCGCGGGGATGGACCAGCAACATCACGTTTCTCTGGAGCCGCCGACATCTGGTCATTGGGATGTGTGATTTTGGAAATGGCAACTGGCCGTCGGCCTTGGTCGACATTGGATAATGAATGGGCCATCATGTACAACATTGCTCAGGGTAATCCGCCGCAGTTGCCCACCGAAGACCAGTTGAGTCCGACGGGGATCGACTTCTTGAAGAAGTGCTTCGAACGCGATCCCGCAAAGAGAAGCTCGGCGGCTGAATTGCTGCAGCACCCTTGGATCGTGGAGATTAGGCGGATGGTGGTTGATGACCCTGACGCTCAGACGCCCAGGAGCGAGAGCAGCGGAGGCGTGTCACTCCCAAGCCGGCAGAACTCGATAGCATCGTCGTGAGGAGAAGGTGCTGACGGCCTCAAAAAGCAGTATAATCTTTTAATATTGACAAGACCTTGTACGCCCGAACAGGTTTCACTTCCATGTGCCTTTTTCGGCTCATTGTTCTCCAGCTTACGTGATAGGTCGTACTTCGTGTTTTTGGTCGTATATTGAGCCGGCTCATTTTCTCGGGCAGGGGTCAGGTCGCTGACCCTGGTCTCACAGCAGGGCACCGAGTAGTAAATCTAGATTGGGTCGTCGAATAATGTTACCTACGTGTCGTGGTTTAGGACAATGCACGCCACGGCCGAAACAGGGAACCCTGACGTTGATGTTTCCGGACACATCGGCTTTCCTGGTTCGAAAAGGAAAACAAGACTCCATCGGGTCTTGTGGGTTATGCCTGGCTTCCTGACCATGCGTTCCGAGTCTTCCATCCTCCATTCGCTTTTGTACCGGTGAGCGGATACCCGGTATAGTTTTGCAGACCACTTCTCCATTCTTTGCTTTTTCCTTTTATTGTTGGCCAGGGCCGCCCAACCTCTGTTCCACCCTCATTATGCACGCCCGCTGCCTCCGCAATGGCCAATGTTGACATCTCCAGTAATGCGTCGTCAGACCCCTTCACTGATCAAGCAGCAATCCAAGACGAACGCGAGACGGCCGCAGAGTCCACGCTGGGCGTCGGTCGAAATGCCACCCTGACTCTCGGCACTGACGCGGTAATTGTCCTAGGTTCGTCGTCTCTGACCACGGGAATTTTTCTGACAGCTTCGCAGATGAAGGTCTCCGCACGAGCGAGGGATTTGATTGCTTTGGGCTCTTTTCTCAGAGTAGGTCTTGAGAACGGGGACTTGGAAGCCGACCACGACTGACCTCGAGCACCAGGAACCACCAATACCCGGTCCATTCCCTACTTTAATGTCCTCTGGGCGGAGATTGTAAAGAGCGAACTTACTGTTCATTACGCAAGACCGACCTCCAAGTCAGCAAATTCCCCTGTTCGCGTTGCATACATCAACTATACCCTCGAGAACTCCACGGCGTTACTAGACAAGGCTGAAAGATGGGTTGAGCGTCTGTTACGACGGGCGTATGGCCAAGCTCAACGCAACAAAAGGCTGAAAGTTCTGATAAACCCGTTCGGAGGCAAGGGAAATGCGGTTAAACAGTACAGCAAAGAGATTGAGCCTATATTTGCGGCCGCGCGATGTGAGGTCGACGCGGAGCAGACAACGCATCGTGGCCACGCGGCCGAGATTGCTCAAAACTTGGACATTAATGCATTCGACGCAATAGCGAGCGTGTCCGGAGACGGACTTCCGCATGAATGTATCAACGGCCTTGCGAGGAAAGCAAATGCGGCCGAGGCCCTCAGAAAGGTGGCAGTCGTCCAACTTCCCTGCGGCAGTGGAAATGGTATGGCGTGGAATCTGACCGGGACAGGGGAATGCAGCACGGCCGCTTTGTGTATTGTGAAAGGTGTACGGACCCCTCTAGATCTCGTCAGCATCACACAGGGAGACACCAGGACGCTCTCCTTTCTGTCGCAGTCGCTCGGCATAGTCGCGGAAAGTGACCTAGGAACAGAGAATCTTCGATGGATGGGGGATGCCAGATTCTACTTTGGATTTCTCGTCCGCCTTTTGGGCAAGACGCTTTATCCTTGCGACATCGCTGTGAAGACCGAGATTGAGGATAAGCAAGAGATCAAGAAGCACTACGCCCAGTACATGGCTAAAAGGACGACTCAAGCCCCGATCTCTCATGGCGATCTGGATGGCCCGTTGGATATGTCAAAAAGTCTGGGACTCCCCCCGCTGCAATATGGTACCATCAATGATCCTCTCCCCACCGACGCTGGCTGGACTCCTCTATCCTTCTACCCCAACCTGGGCAACTTTTACTGCGGCAACATGACCATGATGGCAGCTGACGCCCCTTTCTTTCCTGCTTCTCTCCCGTCGGACGGTCTGCTCGATTTAGTCACCATCGACGGCGACATTCCCCGACGGAAAGCGCTTGACCTCCTGCTTTCCGTTCCCAAAGGCACCTTTTTCGACAAGGAATGTGTGCGCGTCAGGAAAGTCAGCGCTCTCCGTGTGATTCCGCGATATGGGACAATGGCGGAGCCCGCAACTCAGAGTGACCATCGACAGAAAAAGCGGGCCAAGGCGGCCGGCCAGATCCAATCCAAGAAGAATGAAGATCGAGATGCTGGCCATTTCTCCGTCGACGGAGAGAAGATGCCCTTTGAGCCATTCCAGCTTGAAGTCCACAGGGGATTGGGCACGGTCTTGAGTCGACGCGTGGGAGTCTATGAAGCCATTGGGCCCAAGGGCTGGGAAGAAATCAGTGTCGCGGCTCCTAGCGATGCAAATCAAAGTTCCAAATCGAGGTAATTTGGAACGACGGATGCATCAGCACGTTAATATGTCGCCATATTTGGTGGTCAAAAGAAGGTGTCAATTGTGGATGAGGAAAAGAAGATCCCGAGAACTTCATCTGGCTAATTCGCCCATTTGAAGTCCGTGATCGAATTGTGTTGGGGCCAGGTTACATTGTCGCGATCGACTTGCGCTTTCATCTGCGATGGATCTTGGTGTCATAACGAAGCCGCATTAAAAACAGCAAACTGGCGCACAGGGCAATGTCAGGTGGCACGATCATAAAGAGATACCCTTACACGCAACTCTGCCGATTTACTCTCTGGCGCATTCAACAAATTTGTGGCGTTATTTACATAGCAGCTCTTGATTTTCGGTGGACGAATAGAAGCACAAACTCCAGGTTGAAACGCAGAGTTGCTTCTGCGGTTTTGATTGAACCCATAAACATCGGAGTCTCTGAGGTTTTCTCTATACCAATCCTATGAAAGAGGGTTGCTCCAACCCATCATGAGCGCGGAAAGCCGTATTCAGACATACACGAAGCCCAAGAACCTATGGTGATTTCACAATTTGCTCCTCAAATCCTTTCTCTCATCTTTCTTGAACAGTGTCTTCGAGTCCGGGTATGGATCAAACACTACGTTGTTGAGTGGGTTCAACTCACTCGCTCTGTGGAACATGTCCTCGTAGACGTTTCCATCATACCGTCCCAGGGATGAGTCAAGTTGCCAGTCGGGGAATTTCCACGCATCGACCAATCGAACAGCATGTGGGCGGATCTCCTCGAGCAGTTTCATCACCGTCTTTGTGCGTGCCAGCGTGATTTGGCGCACTGTCACGGCGGCGGATGAGTAGAATTCGGATGCCTCGCGTTCGAGCGTATGCAAGGCATACAGGCGGAATAATTTATGCAACAAGTTCACCGTATCGGGATCCAACTGCTTCTTGGTGCCTTGATCCCGCAATGCGTCATGGAAGTTCTTGACAATCATGTATTGGGCGTGCGCTGTAGACAAACGCCAGAAGTCCACAAGCAAGGAGTTCCAGGACTGCTTATCCTCGTCGCGGTGGCGGAGAGCTTCAAATGTCAAGAAGGAAACACGCCACGCGAATGCCGCGACCAGATCTTCGTCGTTGCCAATCACATCGAATGCACAGCCGATGTCACGGCGGCGGATGAAATCAATCAGAATCCTTGTCGTGTCGTTCTTTGCTGCCTTCCCCTCGAGGACGCTCCGGGCAGATTTCAACAGATACCGAGAAACTTGCTGCGTGAGCATGTAGTTGTCACCTTCCCAAGTCACAGTGGGAAGGTAATCAGCGTACCAGGAACCGATGCCAGAGAAGGACGAGTACCCATGGCCGCCGCAGGCACGGCGACAGACCTCCAGGCCTTCTGCGGCGGTGGTCGAGCCGTAGGCTTTCAGTGCACAACTTGTGGAGTGCAAATCGGCCAGAAGATCGGTGCCTGGATTGAGCTCCTCGGGTCCTGGTCCGCGAGTCGAGTCGGACAATTTACCCGCGTCGCCGGCGCTCATGCGTTTCTGGTTTTCCTGGTACAGTCTGATCATGCTCTTACCCGTGAAGTGGAGGGCATAGGTTGCAGCGAGCAACGGAAGCAGTCGAATCTGGACCATGGTATAGTTGAGGACCTGGTTTTCACCGGGCTCGTGGACGTCCCGATCTTGGAATTGTCGTCGGACGGCACAATAACGAGTGGCAATCGTCACGCCACGGGCAAGGGTAGAGCCCGCTTGCAAGACGATGGTGCTTCGAACGAAGGTGAGGGTGCCGTAGACAAGAGAGGGATTCGAAGGTCGGACGTATTTGTTGGTATTGGGATCGACGCTAGAGAAACGAGCCAGCATGTTGACGTGAGGAATTTTGACATTTTTGAACAGTAGGAACCCGTTGTCCATCGTATTGTATCCAAATTTAGGGCCAATGTCGCCAACATGGACGCCGGGTAGGGGCTCATGAGTCTTCATATCTCTGACTTGGACGACAAAAGGATGAGGACCGTAGGCTTTGCCGTCGACGAAGAGCTGGGCCATGACAATGGCATGGTTGGCGGTTCTTCCCAGAGAACCAATCCACCATTTGGAGGCCGTGAGGTACGGCGAGTTGATTGTGAAGGTCTTGTCGTCCGAGTTCCAGATAGCAGTGGTTTCCAATCCTCTGACGTTCGACCCGTGACCGAGTTCAGTCTGGGCATAGCAGCCAATGATCTTATATGCCTCCGCCTTCTCGAGAAAGAGCTTGTGCTGATCTGGAGTACCCTGCTCGCGGAGGGTGACAATGAACATGCTCGAATGGAGGCCGTAGGGGGTAGGCTCGCTGATGAGGTCGCTGGCGGTCTGGTATTCATCTCTTGTCCACTTGTATTTGACCTGCAGCTGTTGCAGTCTCTTTCCCCTTGCCAACGCAGCTTCTATCCGGCTGATTCTTCCTCGAAAGTAGTTTTGTGATTTGTCGAAGACGGGATCGGCTTGCAGGATCTTGAGAATACGTTCGTTCCTCTCGAGAATTTCCCGCGTGAACATGAAGTCGGCGAGCTGATCGACATTGAGATTGGATTTTGCTCTCTCTTGTGAGAGCAGCTCAGAACCCTGAGGGCCGGAGGGTTTGAGGGCCTTGACCCATTCTGGATTGTTAGGCATCTTGAGGCAACTTCGGAGGGAACGGAAAACGATCAGAAAGAGCTGAGAGAGCAGCAGAACCTAGTCTCGGAGTCGATGAAAGGCCACAGAGGAGGGAGTGCTGGTATTTAAGCTGCTCGGTGCCGTGAATCAGCAAGTGTAAGAATCGCAGGCCGAAATTGTCATGATCGGAACGGTCCACCAGCGATGCAAAGTCTCGTCTTCTGCCCAGATGCCTCGGTTCAGCTAATCCTGCCTTTTACTCGTTTCAGGATTAGTGAGCTCCGCCAATCGCCAGCTTCGTGCGTAACGCGGGTCTGCTGCGGATCCTTCGGCAATCCATCTCCATTCCCATTGAGTGCGTCTGCAATTGCCGAGACGCTGTCACCCATGTCCTTTGCTTGATGTTGATGGATATAATATTGAGCTGCTTCGCCACCTCCACGGTCGGGCATCCTCGGATTCTGGACTCCTCAATTTCTGCTGGGAGCTGCTCAAACAGTCCGTCGAAGAAACCCATCCACTGCAAGCTCAATTGATTCGAATTCTGCCTCGGTCGACGAGACAGCACTCGACAGAGGCGCCTATCGCCTATCGGCCATTGATTCAGTGGCTGTCGGTCGCCGTCAGACAACTTCGCTCACGTTGGCTTAGTTCCTGCCGAACAACGGCCGCTTCAAGAGACTCAGGCCATCACTAGTTCTCATTTAGCCGGCCAAGCAACACAAGCACGGAGTATCTCTCCATTGAGAGGGCAACCGGGCAGTGATATGAATCTATGAGAGAGCTCACTGCTCAAGAAATTGCACATAGACGTTGAATTGATGGGTTTCAGCCCACTTTGGTATCTCACTATCTAGCTTTGCCACCCTCTTTTCAGTTCTTCTCTTCGATTGTATGTGGCTGAGGCTCACTGATCGAGACCTCCTCCACAGGGTGTTCCCATGCCAAGGACCAAAGTGAGCCACAGTCGTACTCAGTTCCGCTGGTATTGTATACGGATGGACGCCCCCATAAACCCTGTTTTCTTTCTCCATGCCGTCCACCTGTTCCCTGATGATTATCAAGTGAATCAAGCGAAGGGCAATATCTGCCACGGACTCAGTCCAGTCTCGCCTGCAACGAGGTGACTTGGGCATCCCCATGCACCCAAAGGAGTGTTCACCAGTTCATGGCCTGGACGACTTGAGGATATTCCTCTGCGAAAAGTTCTCTGCCTCTCCAATACTGTAGCTCCACATTCGGCCAGGTAAAGAGATGCATACCCTTCACGCTTCGTTGAGCAGGTGGGTCCACAGCGAGGACATGCAAGACTGGCAACCAAAACGCGTGAAGAAGAAATCTTGATCCCCTAATCTCCGGCCGGCTTTCAATAAAAGTGGCCACTGTTCTGCGGATTACGGAAATTTCCTTCTCGAGGTCGTCGGCAATACCACTACATACCGTAATGAACTTCTTGCAAGCTTCATGGTCGAGTCCAGGCAGATTGGGTTCGGGCTTCTCTCTGATCAGCCATTTCATGACCTCCTCGTAATTGAAGGTCTGCCCATTCTGAGGCCTCCCTGTCTCGGGTCTTTCGTGTTCTTCTGGCACCGAGTCGCCACGAGAGCTGCGGGAGCGACTGCGCCGCGACTGTGATCCGTCGTCGTCGCCGGTCCCAGTGCGAATGCCCCTTCCCCCGGCTCTCCGACCAGAAGATGATCCAGCGCGTCGGTGAGACTGATTCCGTCCACGACGGCGAGGAGGACTCCGCGAACGAAGTCGGTTTCTGTTTTGATTAGGCAATCGCCTACGTCCCTCCTGTCGTCTATTCCGACCGCGAGGAGTGTCATTTTGCGGTATCCCGCCAGGAAAATTTGATTGGTGTCGACCATGACCGAAGCGAGAACGGCGATCCGACATTGTGACTGATGGATTGTCTAGGATAAGGACGGGCTGTGTTCGGGAAGTGAAATCTAGGTACCTACCTATCTCGGATTTAGGTATAAAGCAAAAAAAAGCCGAGTTTAGTAGATCATCGGATCCACCAGTATAGGCTTCACCTTGGCGCACTAAGGTCGCTACCTAGGTGGTTGCATTAAGACGAGGAACCTGTTCCAATTAGATATGGGCCCCTTGGGGCCGCTGTCGACTGTCTTGACCCAAAGTTTCATACCTAGGCACTCATGTATGTACCCACTGGTTCAAATCCGTAATGGCATATCCCCTTGTCACCACACCTACAGCTATGAATGATAATTGAACGCATCTACCAGCATGTGGAAAGGAAGGCTCAGTATAGGATTGGGGGTAGAACGCCAACGGAAATATGCGCTCGAAAGGAAGTAGCCTGGCTCATGCGAGGTGTTAACTATGCTGCTGCTTCACCCGAAATTGTCACGATACTTGTATGGAGCAATGCCACTCTTTCTGGTAATTGTTTTGAGATAGACATGGTGCCTAGTCAGGTTTCCCACCCCAAAGTCTCCAGGCCTCCTCGTCTCCTGTTATTCCACCTCCTTGGTGCACCGAAGACACCGTGTGTGCCCGAAGAATGATTGCGCCCTTCACATTCCTGGTTCCGACGGTCGGTAATATCGTCCATCTGCGAGTTCCATATGTGCGCTGTAAACGCCACTCCAGTTATTCCTCAGCTGTGCGCAGTATGCACTTGCCCCTGTCTTTATTTCCAAACCCTTCTCTTTCCCAAATACTCATGGCATGACTGGTGGCCGGTGCTGGGAGGGTGAGGGAATTCAAATCGAGCGGTCAATCAAAGTGGACTGTCGCTTTGAAAGTCAGCTTCAAATCTTGTACAAGGTGGTAAGGTCTGACCTGAGAAATTGAGATCGATTGGCTTCCCCCGTCTCCAAAGTTCAGGGTACTAACAGTCTGCACCGGCGTGAAGGTTCGATCTCTTTGCAGACCTGAGCCAGATGGTCAGGCCCACCCACCTTCAGGTGGGAAAATTCGTCGGATACGACGCCGACGGCGGAAAAAAAAGGAAACGGTTGGGCAATCAGCCAAATCACCACTCAGACCGCGGCCGGATTATCTGCGTAGTATTCTCGAAGACATCCTCCAACTGGTCCCGGGCATCTCGTTGGCTTTGAAGCTTGGCTTCCCACTCAGCAAGAAAGTCGATTGGCCAGGCAACACGTTTCAATATACAAGGAATTGGGCATTCTGCTGGTAGCGCTGAGCCCTTTAACCGGCTTGAAGGCAGGCTTGCTTTGGGCGTGGCGTCGCTCCTCATGCCCGTGTTTTCTGCCTCCAAAGCCAGCAGAGTGTTGAGCAATTGGCTCTTACCCGAATCTGCATATTTGTCCAGTTCACTTGAGACACTCTTGTTAAAATGATCGAACGCTTTGTCCACTCTCGCTCGGACTGTGGCGTAGTACGAAAGGTTCCATTTTGTCTCGTCCATTCCGGCCACTTCATCCGCGATGTGGCGGAGGTTGAAAAAGAAATTATTCGCAATATCGCGAAAGAGATTCATTGTGGAATCGAACTCATTGCAGAGTTTCTGTCCTTTGGCGCTGTTGCTGAGGTAGAAAGACATCCGCACTTTGGCATCAGCTTTGCGATTCAATAGCCCGACCGCAAAGCTTGTAACCTTGTCTCGCCGGATATCTTCGGCCACGTAAGCAGCCCAGTTACGGAGTTGATAGGCAGCATGGGAATCCGTCTTCGGCTTGATCGAGGGATGTAATCGATCCTCGTCGGTCAGCTCCTCGTCCCCTTCATCGCCTGTCTGTCGGCGGCACAGGGGAAATCGTGGCATCGCGATTGATATTGCCAGTGACCGCTGGGAGAGGAAGAGGCTCGATAGGCGGACTGATCTCGAAGCTTGAACATGTCTGATCAAGCAGAGTCGTAATGGGCGGGCAAGTAACTTCCGAGCGAATTCACGGCCCATTAGCCGCTGAGCGGTATGCTAAAACTGTTTCGTGAATGGCGAGGTAAGAGTGATACAAGGCTTGAGATCCCAACTCATCCGACTCGGTGCTCACTTTCCGAATCTCGGCTCCGACCCCAGCAGAATAAAGGCCGAACCCAGTTCTAGGACAGAACCACACATATTTGGCATGAGATGAGAAAGAAACTCCTCTTCTTGTGTGTCTGTGAACTATACCGAACCGATATGAACCGGTTCCGAGTCTTTCCTTGAGCCGCACTCATCAACAAGGTAACCTGGAGATATAAGAGAAGGTACAGAGAAATGCTTTCATAATCCATCAACATATGTGGCAAGGGCAGCATCGCCAACTGTGACATCGACTTCCCAAGGAGTCTCCGTGCTTTCAGGCCAAGTAATCAAAGGTCGAAAACAACATGAACAAGCTTGAAATCGAAAATGCCGAGGCCAACACAATCTTCAAAACGGCATTGAAGGACGCCGCTGCGTGGAACGAGTCTCTCGACTGGCTCCCAGTCCACACATTCGTCTATCGAGAGGTAGATGGTATCAAGATTGAGGCAGATGTTTATGTGCCAGACACGCCGGTGGGCCAGCTCGACCAACGACCTGTGGTACTGTTCATCCATGGCGGTGGTTGGATGGGAGGTATCCGTACCGACATACCTAGGACGATTTTGTACGAGTTCCTAATAAGAGGGTTCATCTTTGTTTCGATTGATTATCGTCTGGTCCCAGAAGCGGATTTCGTTACGGGCCAGTTAGACGATATTACCTCGGTGGAGACTTGGATTCGGGAGAAGCTTCAAGCGTCACTACAAGATCGAAACTTACAAGTCCTAGTCAACACTGATTCTATGATCGTTGTGGGAGCTTCTGCGGGAGCTCACTTGGCATCACTAACGGTAAGACTCAAGGAACCATCATTTCCTTCTCTCACTTGACGCCTCTCTAGGAGATGACTCCTCTTGTGCTAATACCTACCACCAGCCGAAAATTTGGCAGATTCCTCCCAAAGCCCTTCTCCTGCTCGCCGGGCCAAGTAACCTTCTTGCACCCCGAGTTCCAAAAAGGTCTCCCCCGGACGGTAGATTAGCTCCACTTCTCCACCACGTACCCCTGGATCCATCACCGGAATTCATCAAGTCAGCCATGTTTGACAAGCCTCAGACGAATACAATCCCTGCTGTTGGGTTAGAAGGCTTTCTACAGCCACGGTCCTTACTCCACCTTTCAAGAATCCTTAAACAGGTGACCAGCGAATTCTTGCTTCGAGGTATTGTGGACGGGAAATTGCCCGAGAAAGGAAGTGTTCCTGAGGACGAGATCAAATACATCAGTATGTTCCATTCCAAGTGCTGGTGGCTCGCCCCAGAAATCTCACCACCCAACACCGGGTGGTCTGAAATATCGGCTCACAATAAAAATGACTTCAGGTGCCTTCTACACTGATCCGATTACTTCATATCCGCCAACGTTTCAAATCATCGGCGATAGCGATGAAGCCTGGGATGCCTCGCAGTTAACTTCGTTCCATGACAAGTTACGGCAAAATGGCATTCCGTCCGCCGTCCTCGTCGTGCCTGAAGCAGTACATGCCTTTGAAAACGACTCCAAGGTTGGGGACCCGGTGCATTTGAAGTATTTAGCGACGGGAGTGGATTTCGTGTGTAGGTTCGTTGGGGAGAATGGCGGAGAGAAAAGCAAAAATTGAGTTCAGGTCTACCTATTCGGGATCGACTGGAGGACTAGATCCTACTGAACTGCACCTCGGGTACTAAGGGAGGGGACCGGCCAGATACAGAAACTATTCTCAAAGTGTCAACGTAACTACTACTGTGATGGGTTGAACCCAGGAGAAGGCTCGGTTCTGGAGAACCTGCGGCAAGATCAGCGCCAGGAAACACTGCCTTCTGATTGACTGTGCTCGCCTGTACAATGTACAGACGAAATATTGCCTCGTGATTGGCCAAGGCGTGCACGGTGCAAGGGGTACTGACCAAAGGAATCTTGACAGCTAAGACAGCGTACGCAAGGGAACCAGAGGCAAGGAGTTGGAACAAGTACGCAAGGAAGGACTAACGCGGTAACGGTACGAGTTACCTCCTTGCGGCACATCGGACGATATAAGGAGAGAGGAAGGACGGCTATGGCTTCCTTCTCTCTCCTCAGACTTGTCCCCTTGTTACTAGGTTGGCTAGCTAGTTGCAGAACTCTTTCCAAACTCTCACACTAGTATTTTATCGTACTTTAAATCTCCCTCTCTCGTCCTCTTCTTTTTCTTTCCTCTCGACGCTCGTCTCTCCTCCTCCGCTTTCTGCCCCGCTTACTATTTTCTAATACCGAAAAGAAAGAAGACCGCGGCGGGAGTCTTTAATAAGGCAGAGGGGCACGGCTCGTCGCATATATGTTAGCCGCCGTATCCAAGTAGAAATGGAAAAGAGAAGGAGTGTTCTAGGTAAATGGGAGAAGGGATGACCAAGATAAAGGAACATATGGAAGGATAGGAAAGATATAGCATATGAAGCGCGCGAGTCGCCATTAGGAGAAAGAGTCACAAGAGTGGATGCAATATTGGAGACGCGCTCCATCTTCCCTAGATAGCGTGGGTTGCGAGGGATTACATCCATCGCCTGTACAAGGAGTCCCAGTTTCGAGCCTTGGGGCTCCCAAAACCATACCCTCGCGGATAGTCGTGTAAAGTTTCCACATCCTCGAAGGGAGAGACATATAGAGCATTGAGAGAGTATCAAATAGCAGCGCGGGCCCGGAAACGGGACTGAGTGCCGGTGATAAGAAGGATGACGGGGGTGGGCTCCTGAGCAGGCGGTGGGCAAGGCACGACCCCAAACAGGTGCCCAAGGCGTGGTGCATACTCGCCGCTGGATGCCCCGGCATACATGTCTCTCGGCTGCCAGCAGGGTAGCTATTGATCGTTACATTTCTACTACAGTGTTGCACTTACTGATGTTCCGATGTATCGAGTTGATGAATCTTCCCGCGGTACTTGAGTAAGGCTGAGCCGGTTCCGGGCATGCCTCCGGTTCGCCGTAGCCAACGCACCATGGTTCGCTACGTTTCATCATACTCCGGTTCATGAGTGGTCAATGAAACGAGCGCCGGGAAAAGCAGAACATACGGCCTTGTACGATCGCTCTTAATCTCTTGTCGATCGTGCGAGTTAGCAGTAAGGGTGTCCAGATTCTCAACCTCCAACACCCAAACTGACAACAAGATGGCTGAAGTCGAAGTTATAAACATGGACGAAATCCGCGCTGCCTTCACAGCCGCACTCAAAGATGTCAAAGACTGGAACAATTCCTTTGATTGGCCTGAGGCCCACACGTTCGTCTACAGGGAGATAGACGGCGTCAAGATCGAAGTCGACGTCCAGGTGCGCGAAACGCCGATTAGCAGCGACTCTTTCGTCCAGTCGGCCAAGCGACCTATTGCGCTCTTCATTCACGGAGGCGGCTGGATGGCTGGTATCCGTAACGACTGCCCTAAGCCGATAGTACACGAATTCATCACAAAGGGATTTGCATTCGTCTCGATTGATTATCGCCTCCTTCCTGAAGTCGATTTCATCACGGGGCAGCTAAACGATGTGGCATTCGTGGAGACCTGGATCCGAGAGAAGTTACAGTCTTGCTTGCAAGACCGGGGTGTGAATGTGACGGTCGATACCGACGCCATTGTCGTCCTAGGAGGCTCTGCCGGTTCTCATCTGGCCTCGTTAACTGTAAGTCTCTCCGCCTCGACTCTTTCTTTCCTTTCCTCATGATTTGTTTAGCTTTCTCTCTGTCATCACTAAGGGCCATGTCCTGATACTGTTTGAAAACAGCCTAAGATATGGAAAAAGAAGCCTCAGGCTCTCCTACTTTTAGCTGGGCCTACAAATCTCTTTCTAGTCCGGAAGCTGGGTCGCCCCTTGGGAGGCGGCAAGCTCACCGAAGTAGTCGCTCGAGTTCCCCTAGATCCCACTCCAGAATTCATCAAGTCAGCATTCTTTGAGAGCGTGCGAACTAATTCGGCCCCAAATTACAACGTGGAGCCCTTCTCAGAGCCTCGTTCATTACTTAGTCTCTCCATCCACTTGAACGATGTCATCCCCGAGTTCCTCGTGCTGGGACTACCTGATGGGAAGCTGCCAAAGAAAGGTAGCGCCCCTAAGGAGAAAATTGAATTTATCAGTACGTCAATCTCTAAATAATTGACCCATTTTGCTCTATTTTGTCACACGTGTGGAGGGAAAGCCCCAACATGCTAACATTAGATCCTAGGTGCATACTTCGGGGACCTCAGCGACTGGCCTCCGACGTTCCAAATGGTCGGCGACACTGACGAAGCATTCGACGTAACGCAATTGAGTCTGTTCCATGATAAATTGCGCGATCATAACATCCCCTCTGCTATGCTCGTGGTGCCTCAAAAGTCTCACGGCTACGAGGGAATGGCCAAGATTGGCGACCCGACGCACTTGAGATATATCCAGCCGGCTTGCGAGTTTGTGATAAACAGCGTCCTGAAGGAAAACAAGGCCAAATGACGCGGCTCGCGGAGGGCAGAATGATCTGGGTCAATGCTGGGACAAGTATGATGGAACGCACCAGGAGAGCGTGGCGGCAGCAGCGGAGCTACATAGCAAAAACAGTGAATCTCCACTCCAGGGCTGGTGTTGCGTTACCAGGCATTCTAGGCGTCACGATGTTGCCTGTTATCTTCACTGGCACCTGGGGGTCACTTGGTTTTAGGCAGGAGTGCAGCGAACCCGAGCCTCTGGAACGTGCCTATAAGAGCAAGAGGTTCTCAAACATCCGAGACCGACAGGCAGGAGAATGCAAGATGCTCTCAGGACATGAGACTACGGCAGCCGGCAAGACCAGTGAAATGGTATCTTCAAGCTTCCAGTTCGTGATTTTTCATCCTCCGTAAAGTTATATACGGCTCAGTTTATTGAGGGGTTTGGTCAATAAGAGCGGATCTCATGATCTGAGAGCTCCTTGTAGATAAAGTCCTTGTTAAAGGCTAGCGTGGCATGAACGGGGCGAGCATGTGTCACGAACCTGACAAGCATATAAGCTAATAGTTCCAAGTTTCTGTCGTGAAATGACAGAATTCTTAGTCTTTTTGGGCGATCCCCAAGGGACTGTGGACCTCTTTCTGCCAATATGGGCATTTCTAGCCTTCCGGATAGACTCCAGAAGGCCGACATTTATCTGCCCTCGTCTCCATGGCCCTGTAGATAATCCAACCAACTTTTGAAATCACTTCACCAGTCATTTGGAAAGAACGTCTTGCCTGCGGTCGTCTCTGCAAATATCGCCATCCACCATATCCACCAAATATGCACATCTTTGTACATATGTACACGGTCCGGCGTCCTGTCTGACGCCTCAATCTCGCATTCCTTGCTCTCTCACTCATCCACCTTGGGAGGAACGCAACGCTTAATAGGTATAGCGAAAGTAAGGGTTTTCGTGATCTGTGAGATCTAGGAACGCGGCCTGTCCCTCGGTCAATGTCGATCGCAGCGCATCGGCGGCGCCGGGCTCGTTGATCGCGCGGTCACGGCGGCGATTTAGGGCCTTGTAGTACAGTCTGCGCGAAGAATTGGGGTTAGCTGAATCTGGAGAACAAATCGTACGACATGGACCATGCTTACAGGAGTATAGCCATCGAAACTTCCGCGGCGACCATCGAGATCATGAGGATGATCATACCGGTTGGGTAGCCCTCAGCGGCTTCGCTGCCCTTGAAAGCAAATGGCCCAGCGATCCCTCCGATTGACGAGGCTGCGAAAATCATGGCGTTCGCCGTCGTTTTCTTTGTGAAGCCGCCGATATTGGATGCCAGGAGGCCAAGTGTCTGGATCAGGGCACCATAGAAGAAAAAGCCCTGAGATTAGGAGTAAGTAGGTTAGCCTACCAGCCCGACGACATCGAGGTTAGCATCTAGAAGGAGAAGGCACTTACAAAGTAGAACGACGTGAGGAGACCTCCTTTGTTATCTCTCGGCAATTTCCAAAGCAGAATGTATGAAACGATTGAAGGGACCAGGAATCCCATCGCAATGACGATGCGCGACTTCTTGAACTTAGTCGCTAGCAGCCTGTCATATAAGAGCCCCGAGTCAAAAACGCACTTGAGGTATCATTAAGTAGAGGATATCGAAACCAAAACTCTTACCCGGAGACTAGCATATTGATAATCACAATGCCAGAGCATGGCATAAAGAGTTGAATAGTTTTGAAGTTGGAAAAACCGAAGCCGGTGAGTATCAATGCGCCAAAACTAACATGAATGAGCAACTGGCACACAGCTCGAGGTAAAAGCGGGGATAACTTACCTTCCAAGTCCGGCAGTCGCGAAAGCAAACGCGAAACCAGTCACGCATATGAGCCACGTCTGTAGATCGGTAAATGCTGCTCGCACTTGGGCCCACTTCAACTTTCGTGTTTGGATCCCTGTCTGATTTTTTTGCAGCCGCCTGACGGCGATGTTACGCTCTCGTTCGGATAAAAAGCGAGCCTTCATCGGAGAGTCTGGGAAGAAGATGCCGAAGATGATAGAGAAGCCAACGGTGATAGAACCGACTACTAAGTAGATCCACTTCCAGGGGCTATTGTGAAATTCTCCCTTGATCGAGGCCGCACCATAATCAAGGGCCTGCCCGACGATGGCTCCGACGGAGGCACCGCACATCCAGAGCCCAATGCGAAGAGGCTGCTCCTCTGTCTTCCACCTACAATAGCTGAATTAAATGATGTAGACCCACGAACTAGAGTAAACTCACCACATCGAACTGAGTAGAATGCAGACCGGGAGACTAACGCCTTGAAACCCATAGAAGAATCTGTTCACGGTTAGTTATATAGCCCTTGTATCAAAAGACAGTGACTTACTTCAAGGCCATAGTTCCCGCAAAGTCACGCAACGTAAGGAAAAGTAGGGCGAGAGCTCCAGAGTACAGGATAATGCCTGTCAAGTACTTCCCGACTGGGAGTTTTTGGGCGAGGAGGAGAAGGGGATACTGGCCCTAAAAAATAACGATGAGTTTACAGGCACCTTAGACGTCGGGATTAGGGTAGGAGGTACTCACAACAAGAGCTGCAAATGTCAGGATTGAATTGGTCCAAGAGTACTTCGTGAGACTGAGGACTGGTGGGTTAACGCTGACGATAGTGTAGAGCTTTAGGTCTGTTATCAAGCCGAAGATAGCTGCAATGCCGTAGGCGCCGGAGTCACAAGCCATGCAGATATTGCCAAGCAACAACTGTACATTCGGTGAGTCGTTTCCCGCTGCATAGAAGAGGGCCTGATTGTTTTACCAGAACGATGATGCGAACGTCGATTTTCCACAAAAGCTTCCTCTCCTCCTCCTCTGTCCATTCAATATCAGCGTTCTCCTGGACGAAATGATGAGCATCGTCGACCCGGTTATTATCCTTGACTGGCTGCTGCGTTTCTTCGTCGTGTTCTGTGATGGAGGCAACGATCTTATCTCCTGGGATCGCCATTTTGGGAGAGAGCTGGTTTGGGCAAGTCGGTTGCCTTTTTGCCAAGACTAAGACGGAGGGATTCGATTTGATTGAAATCTGTGCAAGGGATCACGTCCCCATAGATATTCCCCACGGGGTAATGCAGCGAAATGGAAATTGGAACAGAAAGTGCTGTGTAGACGTTCTGTCGCGTCAAAGTCCGGTCCGTTATATAGCACATCAGGTCTCCGAACCGGTGCCCCCTTATTCGCCTATAGAGGGGGCTGAGACACTGGAGCTTAGTCCAAAAGGATGATTCCGGGTTCATCACAACACCTAGACCCTCGATCTACATCTGGATATCAACAGAACAAGCGAAGTGGCTTTCCAACCCGGCGAGATAATGAGACTCAGTCAGTCAGGCTGTAGAGTCCAAACGAGCCAGGTCATTTGGAATTCCGTCCGGGAATATGCTCTGCTCCGATTTAATCTAGATTTTGCCGACCGGAACTCGTGTGGTCTTCGTAGACTCTGTCCTGTGCGCATCCATCTTGAAATCCTGCAGTCTGGTCAACGAATACGTGTCACTCGCCGTGGAAGAGACTGCATCGTCAGCTACGTCTCCGTTGCATCAGTGTACTTCTCGATAACGAGGTCTGGAATAACTCGGTGGAGCATAAGGGCCGTGGAGATGCTACTAGGAAGGGGTGGGGTGACAGTAGCAGATGCAGTACGCTCGGCTTGGGCACTTTGTTGATCATCTTTGAAGACAACGTGGGAGCCTTGCTGCTGAACTCTCATATGAGTTGGGCTTGTGCGCCGAGCACCTACACAATGCTCCTGTGCCATGAACTCTGTTCTCTCTGTTTTCGTCACCGTAGCACTTACCGTTCTCTATCGCCATCGAATGTGATAGGGTCCCGCCAAATGTACCTTTGCACGAGCTGCTGATCTCTGTCCCAGACTAGACAGGAAAAGCAATTAATGACCATCACAGTGTGATCCTTGAACGAAGCCTTCTGTTGTGTTTCACCACTGAGTCACAGCGCACACGTCCTTTCCTCCTCACCTGTGAGAAGTGTCGATACTACATTGTTGGTCCTACGCCACCAGCTGGGTTGATCTGGATGATAATCGCCTCGACTGTCAATCAATCCCCAGGAATGTGGGATTTACCATCTTTCTTCGCGCTTACGAGGTTCCTTCGAGCGTCCCGGCAATGTGGAGGTTTGTGTTGCAGTGCAGCCATCAGTATCAATGCAACTCCGGTTGGATGAACCGGTCACCGCAAGCCCGAGATTCATCCATTTCTTTCTGTCAAGGACGCGTCAAAAGCTTTACAGATCAGGCCCGCAGTGAGATGATACCTTCGGCTACCACTCTCATAGGCCCATGGATGAAGAGGAGCCTGTTGACGAGCCGGGAAACTTCCTCAAGGACCTGCAATTGAGCCCGAACCCACGACCTCAAAACTACCACTTCCCGGAATGATTATCAAAGCGAAGAATTCCCCTGAACAGCGCACAGTTTGGATTGACGGCAGAACTCTTGGTTGTTGCAATTGCTCGACATTACATGTGTTGTCGCAATGAGTGACGCTGGCCAACGATTGGAGTCAATTCTCCAGCACTTGACTGTGCCTGAGACGATCTCGCTGCTCTCTGGAAAGGACGGGTAGGAATCCTCCACACCTCTAGATCCAGCGACCACCTGAAACCTTACGTTTTCACAGATGGCATACAGCATCCATTCCACACAAGGGCATTCCTTCCATCCGGGTAAGAAGAGCAGCTTTTGTCACAACCCAGAATACGTTTGCTAAAAAGACATGTTCATAAACAGCTTTCTGATGGCCCGAGCGGAATACGAGGGTAAGGACATAGCCGAAACCTTCCAAAAGAAAAAGAGACAGGTTGTTCTAAATGCAAAACCAGGCGCCGCACATTTCAAGCCACGCCGTCGACATGTTTCCCATGCCCTATTGCGATGGGTGCAACTTGGGATATCGACCTTCTCAAAGAGCTTGGTCGTCAGTTCGCGGGCCAAGCGAAGTCACAGGGTGTTCAGTACGAAATCTCCCCAATATTTTAGCCATGCTCGTGCTTATTGAATACCGGATTATAGTGCATTGTTAGGTCCTACCATCAACATTCAACGCTCTCCGCTCTGCGGAAGGAATTTCGAATCCTATGCAGAGGATCCAACGCTGAGTGGCAATCTAGCCGCTAGCTTTATTAGTGGCATCCAAAGTGAAGGTATTGGATCGACATTGAAGCACTTTGTAGGGAATGATCAAGAGACGCACCGCACCAAGATCGATGTCATTATTGAGCCAAGGTTTGTCCTGCGTCATTAATTTCTAGTCCTTTTACTATGGCCCGCTTAACGCACTACCAGAGCCTTGAGAGAGATATATCTCAAACCGTTTCAAATTGTCATGAAGAATGCGCCACCTTGGGCCTTAATGGCTTCATATAATCGCCTGAACGGCTTACACGTCACTGAAAGCCCTCAGCTACTGGAACAGATTCTCCGACGAGAATGGGGCTGGGATGGAGTTATCATGTACGTCGAATCTATGATTCCCGCTTGATGGCGACTAACGTGGTAGCTCCGACTGGTTCGCCACCTATTCGACTAGTGAGGCGCTCAATGCCGGCCTAGATCTCGAAATGCCGGGCAAGACCGAGTGGCGAGGTAAGTTGATTATGAGAGCTCTACACTCTGGAAAACTTGAAGCACCGGTCCTTCAACAAAGGGCACGGCATATCCTCAACTTCGTGGAGAAAACTCGCGCCTCGGGCGTTCCTGAAGACGCGGTAGAGTGGGAGCATAATACACCTGAAGTTAGGGCCGTGAACAGAAAGGCTGCCACAGAATCGATCGTCCTCCTCAAGAATACTTCGAAGCTCCTTCCAGTTCAGAGCCCCGGTCGCGTGGCAATTATCGGTCCTAACGCTCATGAAGATCTCTTCTGCGGCGGAGGAAGCTCTACGGTATTCCCTTACTACTATATCTCTACCTACAGGGGTATTAAAGATACTCTGGCAGAGTATAGCCCATCCAGCGAAGTTACATTTGCTCAAGGTTGCTACAAGCACGCACTCCTTCCAGTCATATCGACAGAGTCACCTTCCGGACAAGCGGGAGTCGATCTAGACTTCTATAATCGCGATTTTACCCAGGATCCGGACGCCCAAAAGGTTGTCGCAACCCATTCCCTCACTTGGAGACTTGTATTTATCGATAGTCTACCACAAGTAGCTCTACCCTCAGTATATGGCCGTTTTAAGGGGCTGTATAAGGCACCTAGCGATGGCGACTTCGAATTCGGCGTGGTCACAACAGGAAGAGCCAAGCTTTATATCGACGGAGTACTTCTGGTGGATAATTGGACTACTCAAGAAAGGGGAAGTCACTTTTTTGGTAAGTGATAAGTGCGACGAAAAGAACCTCGGAAAGAGCTATATCTCATTACCTAGTAGGACTCGGCACCATCGAAGTCCGCGCCACCAGAAAGTTGGTAGCAGGACAACAATACGGGATCGTGGTAGAGTATACGAATACCAGCAGCCTCCAAGATAGGAGTATTTTCGACGTGGGTGGTGGCATATTACGAGTCGGGGTGTGCCCTGTCGTCGACCCGGAGAAACTTCTCAGAGAGGCGGTTGACGCCGCTACCTCAGCCGACACGGTCATTTGCTGCGTCGGGACAGATCTGGAGCATGAAAGCGAAGGCTGGGACCGGAAGGATATGAAGTAACAAACCTACGATTATTCCTCGAAGAGATTTTGGGCGCTGACACATCTCTAGATTGCCAGGCTCGCAAGATCAACTCGTCGAAGCAGTACTCAAAGCGAACCCGCGGACAATAATCGTGAATATATCGGGCACACCACTCGAGATGCCCTGGATTGACCAAGCCTCGGCGGTGATCCAAGGATGGTTTATGGGGAGCGAGCTCGGTAACGCCTTGGGGGACGTTCTCTTTGGCAAGGTGTCGCCCAGTGGCAAACTACCAATAACTTTCCCTCGGCGGCTCGAGCAGAACCCATCGTGAGTCCCTTTATTTCCGCATCGGCTAGGCCTAGGGCGCTAATCTCGAGTAGCTACGGCCACTTCCCCGGTGATCATGGCCGCGTGAGGTACGCCGAAGGCATAATGGTAGGTTATCGACACTACTCAACCCGATATATTCCCACTATGTTCCCATTTGGCTATGGACTATCGTACACCGAGTTCCAATACACCGGCCTTATACACGAAGGCGAAACCTTACTATATCCCGACGGGGTCGTGTCAGTGTCTCTCACGGTGACGAACACGGGCGGCTTCGCCAGCCACGAGATTGTGCAGCTCTATGTGTCTGCGCTCTCGAGCTCGGTATTCCGACCGCTTTGGGAACTGCAGGGCTTTCAGAAGGTTAAGGATGTGCAGCCTGGAGAAAGCTGGAAAGTGATATTTACTCTCGATAAGTATGCCGTGTCATACTATAACGAGAAGCGAGAAGAATGGACGGTAGAAGCCGGCAAATATCGTGTGTCAATTGGGGCGTCCGTAGAGGACTTGAGATTGGCCACTTCCATCCAGGTGCCAAGTACGTTCCATTGGACGGGACTGTAGGGGTAGATTTGGGGACAAATGGACTGTATCAGGTTGTTTCCACAGAAAACCGTGACAAGATGCTGGTCCGAAGAGGTGAAGATCAAGCAGGTCAGGCTGCGTGGGCAGTTCCATGGGAAAATTGAAGAACCCTCAGCATCCCTCGAGTGAAGCGGCACAGACAGGAACAGGAATCCATCCCGGCGACGACGAGAGCAGATGTCGAGGGGCAGGGTTTGTGGAGAGGGGAGGTGCAGTGGCGCGGCGCAGCTTCATCGCCTCGATTGCAGAGGGTGAAATTAGCATGCACATACTTTGGTACTCAAGTTCCATCGCTACAGACTTTTGTGCGTCTAGATCGAATATTTCCTCACCTGGCTGACTTGCCCAGATGGAATTACGACGCCATGCCGAGGTGACAGATCCATATCTAGTACATGGATCTCTTACCCCTGAGCCCGAACTGGCTTCTCAAAACGGGAATCGGAAAAGCTGCCTGTGGCTCCCCCGTGCTCTGCCGTCGCTCCCTCGACCCTCTCTCGTGATCGACCAGTCCTCCTCAATGCTCCGTGATGTGCCCGATAAAATCGGCCTCGCTCCCTTCCTGAACGAAAAAAGAAGGGATCAAGCACAGTTCGGGCATATACAATGTATTGGAACGATATCCGACTATCTGAGCGTGCCTTTCACAAGCCCAAGTCCGCCATCGCGGAGAAATTTTTCCGGGTCGTATTCGGGCACTTCCCAATTCATAGTTATCGCCGTCTGTCTCAACACGGAGTAGTGAAGTCCCTTTCGAAGGTCCCAGAAACCCATGTGAAACCCCCCGTCCCACCTGTCAGGAAGCTTTGGCAGCTTTGGGTGGGGACGTTCCCCAATCGCCTTCAGGTAGTATAAAGGGAGTGGATACATCGCGCCGCCTTGCGGCCATGGACGCTCAAACTCCTTCAATTCTTCTGGGCACTCGTTGTCTGGATGGTCCCGCCATTCTCCGAGGCCACAGGCTTCAGTCGCGTGTGTCTTGGGATTCCCCGGACAGTCCTTGTTTGAGCACTCGCCTTTCTGGACTTTGTAACTCCACACTTCCCAGAGGTTTCTGCACTTTTCACACAGAGAGGTTGGGTGCGACCCCTTGCAATTCGTGCATGTTACACCGGGGAAATGTTTTTTTCTTGTGTATCCAGGCCTCCATTTGCTCATTTTATAAAAATCATAAGGCCACACATCCGGGTTTTCTCGCGAGCACTTCTGTTCTGGCATCTTTGGCATGGCAGACCCCGAGGCTTCTACCTTGGGGGTTTGTGCAAGGACTGCGTCCTTTTTGGCCAGCGCCACATCTGCATATGAAATTGGAGGGTTCGGTGCAACCGGAGGCTCTTGTCGAGCTGGAGTTCTTGGGAAGATTGGGTTGCTGAGCCGGACTGGGTCCTCTAGCTGGAGAGGGACTTTTGGCTGGGCGAGAGCTACAGCCTTTTGCTCCCGATGTTCCTTGTTTCCAGTTTCTCGTGAGCCTGAGGCCGTAGTTGGCATAGCCACGTTCTTCTGTGGAAGTTTGGACCCTTTTCCACGTGTGGAAATTTCATCAAATCGCTTCACATAGTCGAGAAACCAATCGGCAGTTTGCGTATTTGCAGATTGATCCTCCTGTGCCTCTCCCTCGACCGAGGATGTTTCAACCTCTGTGACCCTTGGCTCCTCTTGGAGAGTCGACATGGCCTGACGCTCGTGTCTTGATCGACGTGCACGAGGTCGGCCACGCGAAGGGTCTCGATATCCTGAGTGGGAATCATCCTGGCGCGCATCTTGAGAATCCTCATTTGATACGTTTGTTTGCTGAAGATGTGAAATTGTCTCTGATACAATCCTCTGGACGTCCTGTTCTGATAGTCCTTGCGGAGTCTGAGGATTTTGAAGTGGTACAGTCAGAGGCGACATGGTTGTCATAAATTGAGGATGAATCCCTCCATGGTCTGCGCCAAATTGACGATGGAGACCGCCTAAAAAGTGGCTTTGGAAGCTGAATTGCAGAGTGGCTCCGCAGTTTCCGCAAAATTGCCAGTTACTGGCGATTTGTGATCCGCAATCTGTGCAATATCGCGCCATTTTGTCGTAGTTGATGCTGGTTGTTGGTGAGATGGTAAAGGGAAAAGAGGAAGAGAAGTTTTGATCTTTCCAAATTTTTTTCACACCCTCACCGTACCACACCCACCAAAACAGCATCGCCTTGGCGTCGGCGAGTGAAGTGAAGAGATTAGATGACAACGGTTTTCAATTTTCTCAGTACATCCAGGGGCGATCAGGCCGTATTCCTGCATCAGTATTCGTCATGCTCTTCATCAAGGCCCATCCGTCCTAATCATATTGTCATCCCACCGAGAAGATTGAATATCGCCCTCCTCCCCCAAGTCCCTCACACTGAAAATACCATCTCGAGATGAAAGGAAATCGTATTGCTGGGTTTAGCGAAATCCCTGTCCCCGAGCCGACTCCTCTCGAGAATCAAGTCGGTCAACAGTCCAATGAGTTGTCGCTTCACTCATCGGTGCGTAGCACAATCCTCAAAGCAGCGGCCTCTACCATCTCCCGCCCTCCTGAAAACTCCTCTTGAGTGCTGACAAGAAACGGCCAGGGTCATATTCCCACGAACTCAAGGCCCAGCCCAGCTGCTACCTGTCAACCACAAACCTGTCGCCTAGAGCCAAGCTCTTCGAGCCTGCGAGCGCCAGGACATTGGTTTTGGTTCCACTTCCCACCCGTGTACCCCACCCAGCAAGCTTGGAACGATATGCAGGCATTAGGTCCGCCTTGAGCAAGAGGTGGTTTGATGTGCACAATGAGTCGCAAGAAGCTCGGCGAGCGGATTTATCTTGGCAGATGTCATTCCCGTCAAACAGCACCACCAATACCTCAAAAGATTACTGTCGTCTGACGGCAAGTGTGGGGGACCTTTCGCGAGTGCTTGCGGTCAAATTCCCCTCCAGACGTTGTCCTCTTGGAGCTTAAGGGCGGAGATCGTGGTTGATGCTTATTCTTTTTGTCAGATCACCAACTGGTACATTTCAAGGCATGGAAGTTGAGCATTCGCCCTTTGGACCTTGATTATCAATAGTATTGCAGACTCAATGTACATCTAAGGAGAGTCGGACGCGCAACGGAAGATGTTGGTGATGTTTGTGCCCTATTCACGATGCTTTCTTGCGCGGTTGATCTGATCACCAGGCGACAGCTTGTATTCATAGAGCCTCTTTGCTTGGGGACGTGTAACCAATACAATGATTGGCACTTGAAGTGGCACTTTTGTAGGACATCTTGTTCTGAAGCCTCGATCTGTTTCCTCCGTGGTGACCAAGAAACTTTTTCACATCGAGACTGATCAAAGAGTACGGAGACAACGGAAACGATTGGAACATCGGACGGGGTGAGGTAGGTATCAACAAAGTGAATGTGAATTCTCCTCCTACTCGTAAAATGCCAAGCATGGTGTAAACATACTGCCACATTATCTATCAAATATTCCCAATTGTTTTCACCGGTCCTCTTGCCTCTTCTTTTTCCCCCACGCCGTGAAAAGACCATTTACATCTCTGCGCAATCAGCCATGTACTGCCCACGATGTGGCCAAGTGACGCCTCGTCACTGGCGTTTCTGTCGCTACTGCGGAGAGCCCCTCGTGGAACTCCCACGAGTTGATCGCAGCCAGCGATCCAGATCTCGTTCGAGGAGCAGAGAGCCTCGAACGACAAACCAGTCACGCCGAGACCCTTCGCCTGTTGGATCTCATAGACACCAGTCACACCGAGACCTTTCGCCTGTTGGGACTCGCAGACACCAGTCACACCGAGACCCTTCACCTGTTGGGACTCGCAGACAACAGCCCAGACGAGACCCTTCTCCTACTGCGACTCTGACACGTCGCAGGCAGCCTTCGACAAGAAGAAGTGGACATCGATCCGGGCCTCCACGATACCAGCCACAGTCTTCATCTAGACAAAGCGACCAGCAGCGCATGTCTAGTGATAACAAACCGCAGCGGTCCCCCAGAGGGCGTCCTCTGACACCATGGCAAAGATTCGGAAGAGAGTACCAGCGACGCCAGAGAAACGAGGTTCAGCCAGTGAGCGTCGTTGCGGAAGACCCAGACTTATGTCGCAGCACCGCTGGCACGAATCACGCGACTGAAGCTGGCAGGATGCCGATCAAGTGACGGCAATGAGCCTGGAAGAGGTAAGGGAAGCCGCAATACCAAATTGAGAGTCGCGTTCCAAAGCCAGATGGTGACGGAAAGCAACCCGAAGCAACGCCGGTTGTGGCTGTGACCAAAAGAAGAAAGTCAAGCCCGAACCCACTACATCTGTGTCACAAATTGCTACCCTCAGTGCCCATATACACCACACCTGAATCGGGTAGGGTATATATGGCAGGAGAAATAGGTATTGCACACAAGGCTGTTAGGAGATAAGGCTAAGGGTATAAGGCTACCGGGTAAAGGGATACCCAGTGCCTAGTCTACGTGATAATAAGGGCGGAGAAGCTATAAGAGACAATCCCCTCCCGAATCGGGTGGGAATGATTTCCTCTTGCTTCTCAAGCGTTAAGTCGTTATCTATAGGAACTATAGATAGTTGTAATAGTATATAGTTTAGCTAGTCAGTCCCTACCGTGTGGCGTAGGTCCTGATAATTCTCAACGCTTACCTTATATACGGTGGTACTGTTAAAGCTGGTGGCGAATTGCTGGCGTAGTACGAAAAGGCCTACGACGGTAGCCTTTATAGAATTATACTATACCTAATTCTAGTGGGATACGTTTCTTAATATGTCCGAACCGAATATCATATCTACGGTCTTATCGTAGACTGAGGGCGCGGATCCGGTGGTTCCGCGGCCTACCGCCGCCACTCCTACTAATAGCGATTATAGTGCCGGCCTTAAAGACCTATCAAAGGAATAACTAGAAGCTAAGGTTACTCGGCTTAAGATAGAAAGAGCTAGGCGTGTAAAGGTCGAGCGTCTACGATATCTCCGTACGGGGGGTAACCTAATAGTCGATTAGGTCGCGGCGTAGGAGGCTATAACTCGTTCTCGAGTAACCCTACCTAATTCTAGTAGGGGAGTTAAAAGACTAGCTACGGAAGAGTTACTTAGGAACTCCAAGATCTTTAAGGTCGATACCCTAAAGCACTTCGGCGATAACGATACAAAAGCCCTTAATGAATTTATTATAGATATAGAATTATTCTTCGATAGTTAAAGGGTTAATTACTCCGATCCTAAGACTTATAAGAGAGTAATTAAGATAGTAGTAATATAACTAGATAGCGAGATCCGTTAGGAGTATCGCCGGTTACGTAAACTATTTATTATATAGTTAGATTAGCTTATATTCCTTAGGAATACTATTAAAGACTCCTAAACGCGTATCTACGATACTATCTATACTACTTAATTCCTTAGACAAAAGCGAGACTAATCGGTCCGCTAGTATCTATATAATTTAGAGTAGGTAGAGGTCGATATTAAAGCTACGGCCCTTATAGATAAGTAGGTCAAAATATAGAGGTTTCTCTATAGACTATAGCCTAGTATTCGCGACGTAGTTATATTAGAACCGTAGGAAGTCCGTAGGAGTAGGGATATAGTCCTTACTACGGCCTATAGATATAAAGTACGGTTAACGAAGGAGTAAAGGAGTAGATCTAAGGAGAAAGAGACGTCTATAAAAGCTAAAGTATCGAAGTAAAAGAAGTCCTCTATATCGAGTAGAGATAGGTATAGGATAATCTATCTAAATTAGGAGGGAAAACCTACGGAGAGTTCTCCGAAGTCGTCGGGTAGTTTAAAGCCTAAACTAAAGGATAAGTCCTTATTCTTTAGGGACGCGATAATACTTAGATACTAGAACTACGGCTAGCTCGGGTATATAAAGTATATATATTCTAACTCGTAACCAAAAAAATAGATACTAATATAATAAACGTAGCTATCGTATTGAGTTAGGTTTAGTCATTAAGTATTACTACGGAATAACGCTATATGAGTATTAGCGTGACTATTAAGGTTGATAGGAAGAGCCACTAGCTACGTACTCTTATAGATAGTGGTGCGTAAGACGATTTTATATCGTAATCCACTATTATTAGGCTCGGCCTAAAGGGTAGGGCGCTAGACGTATTCAGAAAGGCGGTAGATGGCCGGTAATTAACTATCTATAGACGCTATGACCTTAAGGTCCAGATAGTGGACAATAAGGGTCGCCGAACGAGTACTAGACTAGATCTCCTTGCCATAAAGATTAAGGATTTTGACATAATCCTAGGTATAAGATAGCTTAGAATAGTCAATCCTAATATTAATTTTAAGGAAGGCACTTAGGTCGTCCGAGACCTAGTTATAGTGCGTATTAGTACTATCTTGATTAAGTAACTGAGGAAAGAAAAGGGGTCGATCTACGTAATGTAGTATCACCTAGTAGAATATTCTTAATCAACTTCCTACCTGAATCGGGAGGGGAAGTGCTCTTTATACTGTCTGTCCCTTTTCAAAGGCACTGCCGGCGGTATACCTAATCTATACCGTGAGTACGAAGATATAGTATAAGACCCTAGGGATATAGGAATACCTCCTATATCGAGGGTCGAATATAGTATCGAGCTAATGCCTAGGACGACTACTCTATATAGGCCTATCTATCTATTAAGTGATAGAGAGCTCGAGACCTTGAGAGAATACCTCGATATAGCTATCGCAAAAGGGTAGATCCGTAGGAGTATCTCTCCTACTAGTACCCCGATCCTATTCGTCCCTAAGAAGAACGGGACCTTACGTCTCTATATAGATTATAGAGAGCTAAATAAGGTTATAATCAAGAATAGATATCTATTACCCCTTATTTCTGAGATCCTTAATCGTTTAGTAGATACGAAATACTTCATAAAGCTTAATCTTAGAGATGCCTATTATAGGATACCTATTAAGGCTAAAGACGTCTAGAAGATAGTATTCCGCACTCGCTATAGACAGTTCGAGTACTTAGTAATACTATTTAGTCTAATAAATACACTAGTAACCTTTTAATCCTATATAGATAAATCCTTAAAGGGCCTACTAGATATATTCTATATTACTTATATAGATAATATCCTTATCTTTAGTAAGATAGAATAGAAATATATAGAATATATCAAGTAAGTCCTCGAACGGTTACGTAAAGCGAAGCTTTTTATTAAGCTAAATAAGTGCGAGTTCTATATAGAGAAGGTCTCGTTCCTTAGTTTTATTATCAATAAGTAGGATATCTTAATAGACCCTAGTAGGGTGATAGCTATCCGAGAATAGTCTACCCCGTAGACCTTTAAAGATATCTAGATATTCCTAGGGTTCGCGAACTTCTATAGGGGATTTATTTAAGATTTCTCCCGGATTATAGCTCCGATAATAGACCTATTAAAAGGAATAAAATAAGAGATAAAAAAGGGGCCTCTAGAATAGTCGTAAGAGATAGAGGAAGCATTTCAAGACCTAAAGAATAGGTTCGAAAGAGCTCCTTTACTATACTATTATAACTCTAACCTAGAAGTGCGCGTAGAGACTAATACCTTAGGTAGCGGATTAGACGGTATACTTTCCCAGAAAGTTAGGATTCCCCTACCTAAGTTAGGAGAGGAACCTAGATCGGTCTAGAAACCTATAGCTTTCTACTCCCGTAAGTATAAACCTAAAGAGATTTAGTATACTATAGACGACTAAGAGATACTAGCTATTATATATATATTTAAGGAATAGCGATACTACTTAGAAGCGCCGTCAAGTATAGTCATAGTAGTTACGGATTATAAAGTCCTCTTACGGTTTATAGATAATAAAGTCCTATCTCGTAAAAGATAGACGCGCTAGACTAAATATCTAGTAGTATTCAATTTCCGTATCGTTTAGAGAGTCGGAAGGAAGAATCCTACTAATAGTCTATTAAGGAGGCCTAATTATAAGCGCGAAATTATAGATAAAGATATATAAGATAATATACTATAGGAACTTATAGCTCTACGCTCGGATCCTATACCTAAATTAGGTAGGGAAAAGGTAGCGCTAATACGAATCAGTACGATACGTATAGTAGTATTGACGAGGGTATAGTATCTTCGTAAACCGCTAGCGGGGAGTAGCGAATAGAGTACTATTACTAGTCTACTACCTTCTTCTACTATAGCTATAGGGGAGATATCGGGCGAGGATAGCGACAGCTCCGGAGAATTCGTAGGAATCGAAGAAACTTCCCGGGGAAGTGAGCCGATATTTCCCCTACCCGAATCGGGTAGAAAGGATACTCTCGAACGTTAGATCCGAGAGATATAAGATTATAACCCTTTTATTGTAGCTTAATCCTAGATATCCTTTCCTAATAGAATAGTGTTAGGGATAGGCCTTATAAATAACTATTAGGCTATTAATTAAGTAGAAATAGCCCGTTATAATAGGCTCGTTTATATTCTAAGTAATCCTACTATTCAAGCTAAGATCCTAAGGGTTAACTATAATAATCTATAGGACGGAGGATATTTTAGTCGCGCTAGAACGCTTAAGATTATTAAACGTTACTACTAATAGCCCAATATCCGTAAGGATATCTATAAATATATAGATTCCTATAATATCTATCAAAGAATAAAGGTCCTAAGGTATAAACTATATAGGTAATTAGTTCCTTTATAACCTCCTAAAAGCCCCTAGTAAGGAATAGCTATAGATTTTATCATAGACCTACCACCGTCTAAGTATAGGAATAGCGTTTATGACGCTATACTAGTGATAGTAGATAGGTATTCGAAGATAGTATATCTTATCCTATATATATAGAATATCATAGCCCCGGAGCTACGCTAGATCCTAATTAACGAGGTATTCTCAAGATTTAGGCTACCTAAGTCGATCGTAAGCGATAGGGACTCGTTATTCACGTCCAAGTATTGGGAAATAATATACTATTATCTTATCATCAAACGGAGGCTATCTATAACTTTTCATCTCTAGATAGATAGGTAAATAGAGCGCCTAAATCAAGTACTAGAATACTACTTAAGGTACTATCTAAATAATAAACAAGACAACTAGGCAGAGTTACTTAGTAGCGTAGAATAGGCTATCAACAACAGTCGAAATAGCACGATTGATACAATTCCGTTTCAAGTAGTATATAGTTATAAACCTAATATACATAGAAATCTTAAGGACGTTACTTCTCTCGAATCGGGAGGGGAAGAACCCCTATCAATTTATAACTAGGCTAGAGCGAATGTAGAAAGTATACTAGTAGTCCGTAAACGCCTATAAGAGTCATAGCAAAGGACTTAAGAAAAGGTTAAGGAATACTTCGATCGACACTGTAAAGCTATAGAATTTACGATAGGCGATTTAGTTATACTCTTAACGAGGAATCTCCGATTACGGAAGGCTATAAAAAAGCTCTTAGATAAGTTTATAGGCCCTTTTCGCATTAAGATACGGATTAGCAAAAATACTTATAGACTTACTCTCCCGTATAACTATAGACGCGTTTACCTAACGTTTCACGTTTCACTACTAAAGATATACTAGTAACGCTTAGGAACTAATCTCCCTATGCCGGTTAGTGTAGATACGGAACAGGAGTATTAGGTTAAGTAGATCCTAGATACCTAGGGTAAGGGAGCGAGGCGGCGTTAGTTAATTAAATAGTAAGGCTAGGGCCCTAAGTATAATACCTAGAAACCTAAGAAGTATTTGATCGGGTAAGGGATATAAAGGTTAGTTAGGGAATTCGATACGTAACAGCGCGTAGAGAAAAAGAAGTCTATTAAGTAATCTATCTCCTAAATTAGGAGGGGATATATTCAGTTTCACCCTAAAGGACTACTCACAACCTACGCCGCGTAAAGGCAATATCTATATAGGTCTTTCGGGGGGCCCGACCTCCACCCTAGGACGCGAACGCCCTATTCTATATATATCCTTTAGTTGTCTACTTAGCTTTGTACCACAACCGAGACGAACGACGTCTACTAGAGACGTCGTTATCCTAGCGGCCGTAGCCCTAGAGACGGGTTTAGGTTATATATTCGGTCTATATACGTAGACCAGCAAGAATAGCGCGCCACACGTTCGGGACTCGCAAGCGAGCCCGTATAGCCGTAGGGGAGGCAGAGGGGATAGGCGTAGGCGTAGGCGTAAATGATGGCGGCGGCGTCGGCGTCCTACCGAGAGACAATAGAGAAGAAGAAGAGGAGGAGGAGGGCGAGAGCGGTAGGTCTACTACCCTATTAGCTTCTTTCCTCCTAAATTAGGTAGGATATAGTTAAGGATATACCAAAACTAGAACTACTAAAATAGTCGTCGTCGTCGTCGTCGTCGAGGGGAGCCACTAGCTAAATTAGTCTCTTTTCCTTTCCCACCTTTATCGGGTAGTATATAGAAAGGAAAAACCTCTATAGGAGGGATAGGTAGAGACTAAATAACACTAATATCGTCTTTACTAGTAATATTACTATATCGATAATACCGGTTAGTCTCTCGAAACTTCTACTTAAGCCCCCTTACTTAGGACTTAAGCTATTCCCTAATATAATATTAGTATACCTACCTAAATCGAGTAGATAAATAAATATCTGAGAAGATGGAACGGCACTAGGCCGACTACCAGTAGCACCGATTAACCTCTTAATGAGGTCCTAAAGGGCCCGACAACCTACCTATAGATTATACGGGACCTAATTCATTAGTATTATCGTAAAGATAGGCTCTTAAGCGACTTACAGTAACATAACCGGTACTAGACCGGGCGCGCGAATAGAAAGAATACGACCTAGACTAAGTCTAGTCGTAAGGAAGACTAGATTAGTCGGCGCGCGGGGGGACGGCGAAGCTACGGAAACCACTATTATAGTTAATCCTATCTTCTTAATTATACTATAGCTTATAGCACTTATAACTCGGTCTAGTAGAGCTAGCACTAAAGGCCTATAGGTACCGGGACCTCGGCGGAAGGGTATCCATTAGGATATCGTATTGTTATAAATTAACAGACTTTCTCACTCAATTCAGGAGGGATAAACTAATATATTATATTACCTAAAGAGAGAGAGGAAAGAAGGAGAAAGAGATCGTTTATAAGAGATATTAAAGAAGATAAACCTAAGTTAAGTTAAATCCTACCTTACCTAAATCGGGAGTTAGAGGTTTCTTTACTCTTCCTATTGTCGTGAAAGTAAATAGCTATTTACTTAGTAAATCGTATATTGAAGTATTTATAGCGATTAAAGTATATAAGGAAGATACCCTACCTATAGACATTGAGAACTAGATAGTCTTTATCCTCAGGCGCCTCGAGGACGAGCCGTCTTTAGGGGGGGGGTAACTATCACGAATTACTACCCTCAATACCTATATATACTATACCTAAATCGGGTAGGGTATATATAGTAGGAGAAATAGGTGTTGTACATAAGGCTATTAGGAGATAAGGCTAAGGGTATAAGACTATCGGGTAAAGGGATACCTAGTGCCTAGTCTACGTGATAGTAAGGGCGGAGAAGCTATAAGAGATAACCCCCTCCCGAATCGGGTAGGAATAATTTCCTCTTACTTCTCAAGCGTTGAGTCGTTATCTATAGGAACTATAGATAGTTGCAATAGTATATAGTTTAGCCAGTCAGTCCCTACCGTGTGGCGTAGGTCCTGATAATCTACTTCGAAGCAATCGAGCAATGACAAGGGCGGTCCATCTGAGCAACCCGAAAGTTCTTCGGAAGAGAGCAGTTGATGTCGCTCTGCAACATCGTCGTCACAATAAGAAGTAGGCACCTAGGTATTGAGCGAACGGCGACGAGCTCCTAGAACGTCTCCAAGGTCAGTATCTAAGGATGACGACTGTCACTATCCGTCAATCGCTGCATATACGCAATTCACAACGCATGTTGTAGGTTGCAGCAAAACCAGAGACTTGTAAACGGCCGAAGAGAGCCTTCATTACTTGCATTCCGGCATCTCGACGGAGGCGTTCACATAACACTGGATGATATCGAGCACCGTCATCTATAGTGCTTCCTCCAAGATTTGGCAGAGACTCACTGGAGCGATTCCTCCGCACTCGCAGCAACAACCATTCTTGTACCGGCCTAGATGCTCCGTTGCCCGAGTCCTCATACGCTGCCCGCGAAGTATCTAGTACACTGCACTGGATACTTCCGGCCGGCTCGGAGACGGTTTCTTGAACTTGTCGTTTAGAGAGACAAAGACGAGAGGAGAAGTAAGCTGCGTTGCAAAACCTTCAGGCAAGCCTCACATGTTCTCATAGACAGGTTTCGAAAACGATCAGCACTACTTCTTGATCTGGCTACCCACCAGATTGTCAGTCAGGGTGGGAATGCTGAGCTAAAATCCCACTCAAATACGTGGGTGGGTCAGGAAATGCCATTTCCCGACCTATGCCTGCTGCGAGAGAGATCAGACCTTCACGTTGGTTCAGGCTGTCAGTAACCCTGTTAAGAAGCACGGTGAAGCTAGCATGATCTCATATTTTGAAGATTTGGTTCCAATTCCGAGTTGGTGCATGTGAGGATAGGCGACTGAAAACATGTTTTTGATCATACATGGCATCGGGCCTGAACTCGGTCCCTCTCTCCCGCCAGCCTAGTCCTGACGCGCACGAAGCACAATGTTACGGTCGTAGTAAGAGGTGTATAGGAAGAGCTGGGAAGGAGGAGACAGCAACATGATGGTTGAGACGCTGCATGGATTGAATACAGCAGACAAAGTGAGCGGTCTTCGATGCGCGCATCGCATGGAGCTGGTTTGAATACCCATGAGTGGCCTATTCGAGAAAGCTAGGGGGAAAGAAGAACACCTGAAACCTGAAGATTACGTTCAGGTGCAACATCGACACTGGCTGTAATGTCACTATGGCTTCCATCGGCAAGAATTTCATTTGAAGGTGCGAACAGACATGACAACAGGGCTTCGCCGAGTTTCGTGATTTTATTGCTGGCCCGTATCTCCGCTCTTTCACAGGCAATACCCTCGAGTCATCGGCCTTACCTTCTCAACTTTCCATCAACATCTCCACCGAACTGTCGTGTCATAGATCTTTCTCACAGTGATTTTCGAAAAGACCAGACCTCGTCGGTACTGGCGGGACATCAAGCGTCGAGAACCACAAAGACAAAGGAAATAAGCGTCGATTGGGGAAGGTTTCGGTAAATCCTTGTCAACAATATAAAGAACCTGCCAAGCGATCTGGACGCTTTCCCCAAACCTCGACTACTTCTGAGTCTGTTCTGCTTCTTGAATAAGCTTTCTCAAGGTGTCGGCACTCTTGAGTAAAAGAGCTCTCTCCTCTTGGTTCAGTGGTATGTTAAGTGATCTTACTATTCCCCGTCGTCCAAGTACTACTGGTAAACTCAAGCAACATCCGAGGTCGTCAACCCAGTGAGAAATCGGACGAACATTTCGTTGGTCAAACAAAATCGACTTGCAGATCGCAGCACTCAGGGCGCCAATACCGTAGGCTGTAGCTCCTTTGGCTTCGATGATATTTGCCGCTTTGTCTTTTGTTTCCAGCGCAACAGCTTTGCGGTCAATGGACGTTCCCGGCAATAGACATTGATCCAATGGTACGGCACCGATGGTGACGCAAGACCAAGCAACCTATGGCTCGTGATCAGCGCAACGATCGAGCTGCCTCTGGCCCACTAATATCTTACCATCTGAGATTCGCCATGCTCACCAAGCACGTAAGCATCCACACTGCCAGCGTCCACACCAAGCTTTGCGGCCAGGATGCCTCTCAGTCTCGCACTGTCGAGGAAGGTCCCACTTCCGATAATCTGGCCTTGAGGTAACCCAGAATACTTCTGGCAAAAGTAGGTCAATACATCCACAGGATTGGCTACAAGTAGAATGACGGTGTCCTCGCGGAACGGTTTCATATCATCTGTAGCAGACTTCAGGATCGCCAAGTTACGACCCAGTAGATCGGTCCTTGATTCGCCTGCGACGAATATATTCAGCAAATCTTTGCACGGTAAAGGGAAACTCGAGAACTTTACCTTGTCTCTGTTTTGCACCAGCACTGATGACGACGATGTCGCATTGTCCAGCCTCCTTGTGAGTTGCGCCTCGAATCCTGACTCCGCCGCCTCTGAACGTAAATTAGTCGACTGCTGCGTTACGCTTGGAGGAACGAACCCAACGGCACCATGGTAAGTGGTGGTATCCTCGAGGTCTTTAACTTGCGCGTCTCGCTGCTTAGTGTTCGGGTCGACCAGAAGAACCTCGCTTGCAACAGGATTCAAGATGAGGCAAAGTGCTATTGCCGAACCCACACTTCCTGCACCGAGGATAGCAATACGCGATCTATCAGTCGCTACCTCCGGATCCATTGGTGAGGGTTCCATTGCGGTGTATAGGGTCAAACCAGGACAGTAACGTGTGGGAGAGGTATTGAATGTGGAATGTCAGCAGCGTGAGTGACGGAGGCGAGGCTGGGGGAGGAGCTGAGCTCAAGCATTTCGAGGGCACTCGGGGCGTGGGATGATTTCACTGCTTGGCTGGCCTATCTACTTCGAACTGACCTCTGGCATCCCACCAATCGAGATCTGTTGTTATCACGGCACGTGCAGGGAGAGGCTTGAGGGGTAATCAGCTCTGACCTTTTTGTCCAAAACTCTACTGGGAGATTGTTGTCCCGCTCATTGGCTCCCAGACAATGAACAGCAGAACCTAGATTCCCGAGGCAGATTGTTGTTGGCGAATCTCTCTGTGCCTCTTCAACCATGGGCCAGCTGTTTCCCTGCTGCCCTTTACAATAGAGGGAGAATTCAAGAGTCCTATACGTGCACCGTCGACTGTAAGACGGACATCGGTACATATAACTGATGTGAAAGAATAAATCCGTTAGTGGCTCAGGGCAATCTACCCGGAGATCAAGCTGAGCACAACAGAAGACCATATCAAATGATGAAGACCGGCATAATCTCTGGTAGAATCTCGGTCCACCTTCTCTCTGATTGGACTTTCCAAAACTCCTGCAAGGCTGCCAGCGCAGTCGGGATATTATGAAATCTGGTGCGCGAAAATACTTCTTGAAGTCGCATTGTAAAGAACTCGCGATGTTCTAGTGTCGAGCTTTCCGCAGCAGCAATGAAGTATACCCAAACGAGCGTATGATGCCCTGGTGTAGCAGGATGGATTTGCTCACATAGGCTCTTGAGGCGTTCGAGATCCACGACAGTCTCATAATGAGGCGGGCCGCTTGTGACCCGTTTCAAGTATATATTGCAGGCCATATGTATGGCGGCCTTGTAAACCCCGATCTGAGGCGCAAGCGTAGGGTGGAAAATGGCTGCGTTGGAAATGAAATCAAAGTACGCAGCAGGTCGTGCGCTCAGAGTCAAAGTGCCGGCGCTTTCTCCTAGGAGAGGTTGGGCAAAGAGAGTCATCATACGAGTCTGTTCCATCAGGAATGAGTGCATCACGCTCTCTCGGCCGTCTCTCGCATTCGCGGCCGCGAGGTGCTGAAGTATCTTGAACAGGTAGGGGAGGTTGGTACCACCCGTGATTGTTTCGCCTGTCAACAGAATGATTATCGTGGTCCAAGCGAAGATGTCGACGAGATCGAGCTGAGTAGATGTGCGCAAGCGAAGCTCTGATATAATGGCTTGAAATCCGGCTTCAGCACGAGACTGCAAACCCGGCCGTTGATGAGCGAGGTGGTGCATGGCGACAACACATACAGCAGATCTGACAAGTTGATCTTCAAAGGCGATTGGAAGTATGAGATCACGGTAACCGTTAAACTTGCCGTCCAAGACCACCATCACTGGGGCAATTGTTGAAGAAAAGTGAGCAAATAATTCTCGATATTGCGCCCCCATCGGCTGGAGGGCTTTTGGAACCTCATTATGGCAGACTCCATCACGATGTATGGAGTCGGACAGGAGGCAGGCTGTGGGTTCAAATGTCGATTCTGCCGAGTACCGGGTAAATGTCCCCGCGACCGGAAGTGCCCTCGGTGCCTCCTCTCCGCCTGAAGTGTCAACAGGGAACGTTGGCAAGCTATGGTCTCCGTCTGAAGTCAGCTCGTTGTCCTCAAAGTCGCGAGATGTTGAGGCTGGACTGAATCGGTGTAGAGTTGAAGTTGTCGAGCCATCTGGCCATAATAGAAAGGGCGTTGTTTTTTGCTCTGGTCGCTCTGAAACACTTTCAACCTGGTCGATCGGGACTGCGCGGCCCGTAAATCGACCACGGGAAGCTATACCATCATTGAACCTATATCGGATTCCATAACCGGGACAGTCAAGGCCCTTGCGCAGGCATTTATTACACTTTGGACGGGATTGATCGCACTTGATGCGTCGCTGCGAGCAATTGTGGCATCCTTGCCCATCTCAGCGCGAATGTTGATTTGGACAACGTGGCAAACTCACCAGTCAGCTCCTTCCGCATTTTATCAGTCTGTATCAAGCGAGATTATAGTACCTTGTCTGAGAGGCATGTTGAGGCAGGGTTCTGATGCTGCGATCGATAGGAGACCAGACTGATTCGGTGAACACGAGGACGGCGGGGGGACTTCAAGTGAGCCTCGTGCCGACCGGCCAATTTCTTGGCTGGGATTTCTGGGCTGCTCTTGGCTACGCCTCAATAACATGGTCCGTTAAGGCAGCGTGGGCAGCCACCCGCCCGGCCTCAACATTAGTCAGAGGTCCTCAAAGTGTCTTGAATCGCCAGACGACAGAGTCCAATATCGTGTTTTTATTCAAGTGCGCAAATGTCTCATACTCTTATGGTGAAGGCTTTAAGCAATTTATTGGAGGTCCGTCACAGCCGGCTTGCTCTCGACACCGGAACCTCCTGTCGGACCGTTAAGGCCGCTTCCGTCCCAGATTGAATGGCACCATCAATGAAACTCCTCCACCCTCCAGCCGCCCAGTCCGAATTAGCAAACAGTACGGGTCCTTGTCGCTTTCTTAGAGACTCCAGATACTGCATCTCCATTCCCGGTCTATACCACACCCTGAACACGGTTAGGCCTGATGGTCTTAGTTGAATAGCAGTCTACTTACCATGCTCCTTTGGCGAATTCATCCTTGGACCAGTTATGGAACACCTGACGTACGACTTGTCAGCTCTGTCGGTCTCACACCATAGAGGGATTTGCACTCACGACGCGGTCAATTTCCATAGGCCCAAACTCTCTGATAGCCTGAAGGGTCTGATTGATGTCTTCATCGGCATGCATATGGTTCACATCGCCTCCGAAAAAGACGCAATGGGTTTTTCCTGCGGCGGTTGTGCCGTCCGCCACTGCAATGACGAGTTTGTTATGAGGGTAGGTAACACCGCTCCAAGATCTCAGTTCTGGGTCTTTAATGTCCGCGTGGACCTTGACACACTGATTCACATGCTTCAGTGCGATAGCCTCGCGCTTCGCTTGATCCAAAGGAGGATTGAACCCGATGTTCCCGAGTACATTCAGTGGCGCAGTGCAGATAACCCTAGTAGCTGAGAAATGTCGGCCATCCTTTGTCCAGACTTCTACCGGGCGCTTTGATGAGTCAATCCTAGCAACAGCGGTGTTGAAAGAATAGGATAGATTGCCGCTTGCCACTGACTCGTCGAAGAAGCGCTTGGCAAAGCCAGATTGGCCGCATTTGAGCTTGTAGACGATGATGGTGTCCAGAAGCGTTTTGTAATCGTAGTTGGCAGCCGCCCACCAGCGGAGGAAATCAAGAAATGCCGAGTTTTCCGTCGTCCCGCCACTGCAAAGGAGTACAAAGGCCTCGACAGCGTGCCTCTCGTCGCTGGAAAGGTCGTGGCTGATTTGGGAAATTCTGTCTGCTACCGATAGGTTCGCATATTTGAACACTTCTCCATTCGAGTGTGCGTTGAAAGGGAAAGGCATCACAGTCCTCCCGAGGTTACCGTCGACATTGACGAATTTCTCGACGGCCCGAGCGAAAAGTGAGTCCTGGAGATGGTCAGCTGAAAAGAACGAATCGCATCTCCGCCAGCTCACCTCCTCCTTGTGACTCATGTTCCTGACTCCTGCTGCTGTCTTGAAGGTGAAGAAATTGTGTTTCTTGCTGTAGTCGGTAGATTGCACCATTTGGTCCTTCATGCCATATCTTGATAGTTCGCGATATACATGTGGCTGAAACCAGTGGACCCATGTGCCTCCCATTTCATAAGGGTACCCCTCAATCTCGGATGACCAAGTTCGGCCACCAAGTCTGTCTCGTCCTTCTAATAACAGAGTCTGCAACCCTGTATCCTGGTCAGCCAAAGAACAGGCCAATGCAACATGCTAAATCAGAAGAACTGACCGGCAGTGGACGTATCTCTGGCGGCCGTAAGTCCTGCATACCCTGCTCCGATGACAATCACATCGAGCACGACTTCGGAATGTTGGATCATCCGGGACGGCTCTACCACTGCGACGGATGGTATACCAGCTTGGAGCCCGCTGGTTGGAGTCCAATGCCAGCCTTCTCGTGATCTGTGCATGATTCTTTCCTACTTGTGATATCAATAGAGTCTGGAGGATGATGTTGCCAGAAGTTGAGGAAAGCCTCTTTGATCCATGGATGGGAGGCAGAGCCGTGAAATTAAATAGGTTTCGAAGTTAGGCAAGAAACTCTACCGCAGGTCTGCTCCATTCTTTCGGCCAATTGGGAATGACTCTATCAATCCTTTCAGTGATGAATAAATCCAGATGCCGACCTTTGATAAACATATCATCGGCCCTAAAACACTCATTGGTTTGAGCTGGGTGGCAAACAGCGCGGACTTTCGTCCGAGCTTCCTTTTCTGAGAAATAAAGTTTGATTCGCTACACGTACGGGGACACTTGTCTAACACGGTTAGGCCACTCATCTGACATTCCTCTTTTGGAGGGCGATAATCTGGGGTACCGGGGTATGTGGGTCACGAGCATATTCCGCTTCTCTTCGTTATTGCATTCCAAGGTCTCATCCATAGGTCTATTTAAGCGTCTGGAATTCAGAACTCTTGCGCAGACCTGGTCCGTTACTTTGTCCACCCAGCGCAGTCTGCCTTTCTGATCAACTGATATCAAGATGGGCTCCTTCGAGAAAGGAACCGTTGATACTCATGCTTACAGAACACAACCTCTGAATCAGCTCGAACAAGGTATGCACACAATTTACTCTTTCTAGTACTCTTTCTGTGGCTCTATCTACGCCAATTGGCAGAGAAATGAGCGACCGGACTGACGCATTGCTCGTACAATGGCAGTCGAGACTCAGCATCAAGGAACATTCCGGACCGTCGAGCTCTCTACCTTCGGTCTTTGTCAAGAGAGCCAGCGCGACATTGGACCCCTCGATACCATCTGTGTCGGATGGAACATCTGCAATAGCTGGGCTGGAGTGGCAGCGACACTGGCTCTGACAATCGCTCAAGGTGGTTCAGTGACGCTCATTTATGGCGTCGTCGTCTGTTTCATCATGGTTGGGTGCAGCGGCTTGACTATGGGAGAGCTTGCTTCGGTCTTCCCGACCGCTGGAGGACAGTAAGTTTCGTCTCTATCTTGTTTAATAAGAAGAAGACTATAACTTGTTTTAGGTATCATTGGACATCTATATTAGCGCCCTCGAAAGCGAGCCGTTTCCTGGTATACTGTTAACTGCTTCGGCGACTCAGGAATGCCACTGCTGACTGGAGGGACAGAGCTACGCATGTGGTATCACCAATGCTTATGCCTGGATTGCCACCACGGCTGGAATCGCCATAATTATCCCACAAGTGATCTTGGCTATCGTCATCCATTATCAACCTGGCTACGTCGCTCAAACGTGGCATTATTTTCTTCTTTATCAGGCTGTAAACTTTCTGGCTTGCATGCACAACATATTCTCATTGAAAAAGACCATGTGGGTCAATGACGTGTCATGTAAGCTTGGTCTCGACCGTGTACTTGCATTCAGCTGACTTTCGCGATAGTTGTTATCACATTAACGGGGTTCGTCACGATAATTGTTACTTGCCTCGCACGAGCACCCTCCAAACAGAGCAGCGAGTTCGTTTGGACGACCTTAGTGAACGAAAGCGGCTGGCCCGCAGGTGTAAGCTTCTTGACGGGCCTGGTGTCACCTAACTACATGTATGCAGGGATTGACGGCGCGATACATCTTGCCGAAGAATGCAAGCAGGCCGAGAAAGTTGTGCCCAGGGCTCTCGTCAGCACTTTGACAATTGGTTTTATCACAAGCTTCATGTTCGCGGTCTCAATGACATATTGCATTACAGATTTCAGTGCCGTACTTAGCACACCTACAGGGTTTGTGTCAATGATTGGGACTATATGGCAGAGAAAGATTGCTGACGCAAGATAGATTTCCTATCTACGAGATCTGGCTCCAAGCGACCCGATCTAGTGCTGCAGCCACAATCTTCATGAGCATTCTCCTCACAGCAGCTACAGTGGCCCTCATCGCTGTTCAACAGACTGCTTCACGCCTGACCTGGTCCCTCGCACGAGATAAAGCTTTGGTATGGCACAGATTCATCGGTCATGTCCATCCTTCTCTCCAGGTTCCAGTGTGGGCGCTCCTGGCTAACAATGCCATTGTGCTTATGATCGGCTTCATTTTCCTTGGATCTTCGACTGCTTTCAATGCCTTTATCGGCACGGGCCTCATCCTGCAACAAGCAACGTATGCCGTTCCGGCCGCACTGTTGATGTATCGAAGGCGGTCTTCCATGTACCTGCCTGTTAACAGGCCATTCAAGCTATTCAGCCCTCTTGCCTGGGTAGCAAACTTCTGTACTGTCGCCTTCGCCATCGTGGTCTTGATTTTCTACGACTTTCCAGTTGTCGTCCCCGTGAGCGGTTCAAACATGAGTAAGTCTACCCCAAGCTTTCAGCCTACGAATTAATCCTTGTGACTAATTCGCCATAGACTATACATCTGCGGTGATTGGGGTCATGGCGTTGTTTGCTGCACTGAACTGGCTTTTCTATGCTGGGAAGTCATACCACGGTCCAAGATTGGATTAAAAGTGGAAAACCATAAATGCGTCGATGGTAGAGCTGCCAGCCCTCGAATACGGCTTCGAAGTGGAAGGGAAGTCCTGCTTGAAAGAAAGCAGGCTTCAGAATGTTGTAGTACCTTGATTGATGCTTGCGGATTGAGTCTTTTCTTGGTCGACATCTGAGCTGACCATTTTGGCCGATCTTACTCAGGCGGTTGGTACCTCCTGAGTATGCAATAAATCCTTCATGACGGCACATGTCACGTTCCTCCCGTAATGCAGTTGTCGCCGTTCATTTCATTCGGGTTAGAAGCTATGGGAGGAGCCTGTACATCGATTCCCGCGCTTCTTGACTGGCATTCCTATACTGCTGAGTGACAATATTGACGTCTGGACAGTTGACGCCTAATACGTCATCAGGCCTAGTTCCAAGTCGTCAACCCAGCTCCCAAAAGGATCCAAGTCGCTGAAGAACAGGTTGCTCTGACCTGCAAGTAGACCGTTGTTATGCCCAACCCGGCCGTCTTGCGTATCAGATGGTTGGTAGCCATGGACGATGTTGGTTGAGACTGAGCTTGGGTGTAATGATGGTGGTGGGAGAAGAGTCTCCGCAGCAGAGCTATCCTGTTCCAAGAGATGGTACTGTTTGCATAGTTCTGGACCAAAATCCTCAACAAATGGCGCAAGCCTTCCAACATCATTATCAGGCACATCAGCGAGGCTTGGACTCTGGTATGCGAGCCTCTTCATCTCGGCTAAAGCGGCTAGGGCACCCTGTGCGGAGCCCCATCTCTTCTTCATTTCTGTCAAAGATGATAGAATGATGGACAATGATTCTTCTGCACTCTCCGCGAGGCACCTGTATCGCAAGGCCAGCACCTGAGCAAGACCAGCTGCAAAAGCGTAAAATGTAAATACTGGCCCGCAATGGCATAGCTCGCCTCTGTTGAGGAGATCTTCGAAAATCCCAGCCACGAAAGAGGATGCGATGAACGATATACGTATGGACCGCTTTCGCGAAGCCGAATGTCGAGACAGAATAAATAGGGACACAAAATAAGGGACCAAGAGCTGTCTCCCTTCAAAGTTGTAGGATGCCAACATCTTCGGCGACCCATGAAAGGGTTGAAATTCTATCGGCAGGCTTTTGACCCAGCGGTAAAGGGCATTCTCCAAGGAGGTCTGTGTCTTTACCGTCATACTCTTCCGCCGAATGTTTTCTGTCAAATCTGCCAGAAGACGAACAATGCCAGAAAATGCCATGAATAAGCGTGCTCTGCTGCCAGGATTTTGGAAATCACTGGTGCTTAGAGAAGGCACATCGCTGTCGTCAAGGTTAATTGTCCTTGGTCGCCCTGTTCCTATGGATATGATATCGTCGCGGCACTGCGAGTAATCAACAAGCCGCCAGGACGTGCCAGCACAAACACTTACCACAATTGACCACCATAGCCTGCGTCGGAGGCACCTGTCCTTTTGCGTGGTAGCCTCCCTGTGTAGTCCGAGTTGGTACGCCAATCCCGCCGCAATGCGCACCCAAAACCCACTTGTACTAGTTGAGATATGCTCTGGACCTGTGGGATTGTACCATTGAAGCAACGTAACGGCGATGATGCAGGTAAGCGCGTCTGTTTCATGACCCAAAATGAACAGCAACCTGGCTTTCCGATAGAATTCCTCCGCAGAAGCCGCTAAAATATCGCTTGATGCTACCCTGCTACCGGCCAGAAGCACGGCGTTGAGTAAGAGAGGAGACGTTCCATTGGCCTGGAGTTCTGCCACATCCGAACACTCGAGCACAGGCGTCCATGGAGAACAATACTTGAAATAGCTGTCGATCAGACTTGCAAGTACAGACCTCTGCGGCAACTCGAAAGCTTTTTGTAGTTGAAGTAGTTCAGAATCTGTCTGGGATAATAGTGAGGTATCACTCTGAACCTGCACCATTTCCTCGCGAAATCTGATGTCGTCGTTCCCAATATAGTCGCTCCTACCCACATGGCTTTCCGTCGTGGCTACATATTCGGGAGATCCGATGGATTCCTTCTGGGAATTCTCTATCAGAGCCTCTGATGCAACTTCGACATCGGTCTCCCACTGTCTTCCAGGGTGAAGGATTGGAATCTGAGTCTGGTCATCCGACACAGCGACGGGCTGACAATTTTGCAAATCTGTTAACGCAGATGCTTCGTCATTAAGACGGCACTCGCGAGGAGCTTCCCGGCTCTGTGAACTCGTATGGTCTGCTGACAAGTATCGCGGGCGCTTTCTCTGATGTGGTTTGCATATAAGACCTCCCAGCCTGCAATTGGTGCAGGGCTGATGGCATGAGCTGAAGTCACATTTGATCTGAAAGGTTCATATATCAGTCTTATCGGTCAAACTGATTCTGGCCTTGTGTACCTTTCGTCGATGGCATATATCACATGCTTTCTTCGTCCTGGTCAATGTCGACATCTAGGTTGAGTTTATCTGGAGCAGGAGGAGCTGTCTCAGAGAGGTAGCTTGTCAGCGCCAAAACGGGCATTATCTCACCCAAGACCACTAGGTACCTAGTACCTAAGTGCGGGGTTTCGGCATTACATGCCGAGACAAAAAAGATATGTAAAGACTTATGCGCACCTATCTAAGCTGCCTTGGTAGATATCAGACACTTCGAGAGTCCCGACTATAAGTCCGTGGTCTTCGACCTTGAATACCGCAGAGAGGGATTGGTTCTGGGATTGTACATCATAAAGTCTCTGGTTGACGAAAATTACCACCGACGGCCTTGAAAAATCTTTACGGCCACTATGTCGTGACGGAAATGATCTCCTCGGAGGTGATTACGTCGAAACATGTCGAAGGACGGAACGTTACCGAGCCGGTGTCAGATCGAGCCTACAACCTCGCCCGTACTTGCGGCTCGAGTTGGTAGAATTGCCGGAACGCCTCAAGACATGCTGGGTTTATCACTGTAGAACTTATCGTTCCTGGTATCTTCCCTGTTGAGATGACTTCTTTGACAAGGGTCTCGACCTTCTTGCCATTTGATGTCATCGGGATCTCCTTCACTTCGACCACAAAACGTGGAACATGCCTGGGGCTGAGGGACTTGCGGATGGTGTCTTTCAGTAGTTGCTCTAACTCATTGGTAAAGGAGTGCCCAGCACGCATGACGACAAAAAGGAATACGGACTCGTCGAAGTCAACACCGTGCCTCTTTCGACCAACGCAGAGGCTGATGGCGATTGTGTTCGACAAAGGAGCCGCTTCAGTGATGGAGTAGATCTCTGCGGAGCCGAATCGTATGCCTTGCGGGTTAAGCACGCCGTCACTGCCGGAGTTAGTATCTTGGTCTTTGTAGAGCTGGTATGATATACCTTCTCCCGTGCACTATCCACCCTTTCGTGATAGGGTTCACACTCGCCCAATCATGCTGAGCCCAACAGGGGAACGAGTATCGACTGAAATACGATGCTCGGTACTTTTCACCTTGCGTATCGCCCCACATATAAATGGGCATGGAGGGAAATGGTTTTCGGCAGACAAATTCTCCAGCTTCCCCAGTGTCCTTGATCGAATGGCCATCAGTGGGATCCGCTATATCGACATCATGTCCGAGGATGGGCATTTGGATTTCTCCTGGGAAAACCGGGCCGGCAGGATCGGTTCCGCACCAGGAAGTGACCAGGTCCGTTCCTCCAGTCACGCTTGTCAGATGCACGTTCGAGGGAAAGACGTTGTAAAACCAGTGATACTGGTCCGAAGCAAGATGAGATCCTCCGGTCTGCACCATTCGTAGACTCGAAAGATCATATTCTGTCTTGGGTGTACACCTTGTTGACTCCAGCTCTTTGAGATATTTTGGTGAGGCACCCCAGTAGTTCACTTTGAATTTTTGAACAATTTCAAGCATGCACTGAGGCTTCGGCCAGGTAGGCGATCCGTCGTACAAGATCAGAGTGGCTCCCATGGCAAGGTGGCCGACCATGATGTTCCAGAGGACCCACGATGTACTTGAATATTGGAAGACAACTTCTCCTGGCTTCAGGGAATTGTGGAGCATTCCGATTTTCTTGTGCTGAATGATAGCCGCATGACTGTGCACAAGGCACTTTGGAGGACCCGACGTCCCACTGGAGTAAAGAATGTAAAGAGGTGTCGTGAACGCGAATCTGGCAAATTTCAGTTCGTCCGCGTCTTTCGACCTGCCCAGGAAGGCCGAGAGCGGCTGGAGAGCCTCCTCAAGTCCCACAGGTATGACAAACAGCTCTGGGCTCGGTTTGAGGAGCTTCATTATTGCAGAAATCTTGGTTGCATTGGAACGCTGTTTGCCCTTGTAAGTGACGTGGCTATCGGCAAACAGGATGGATGGCTGTACTTGTTGCAGCCGAGAAATACATCCCTGGAGAAGTTAACGGGTCCCGAGCCTCTTTTCATGGGGTCCTACCTCAAGCCCAAGATCAGGAGCAATCGAAGTAAAGATGGCCCCAATGCTCGCCGAACCAAGGAGCAATGCAACTGACCAGACTGACGTGGATATCAGAGCGGCTACTCTATCACCCTTTTGAATCCCGCTTCTGATCAGAGCGCTCCTTATTCTCCGCACATTTTCCCGCAACGTGGACCATGTCCAGACTTCGCCAGCGAAGTGTTGACTTTCCCTCAACCCAATCAGCGCAGGGCTTCGATCATCAATGAGTGGCTGGATCAGCACATTCTCCGCGTAGTTGATTGATGCACCCTCGAAGAATGGCGGCACTTCTGAAATGGATATGGCTGGATTGTAAGCATATTTTATTCCTGGAGGCAATGCCGGTATCAAGCCCACAAAATGCCAGAGATCGATCCAGAAAGCTTGAGGGTCCGTCACGCTCCATCTCTGCAGTTCGTGGGAGTCATTCAACTGGAGATTGAACTTCTTGTTGACATGCTCTCTGTAAATGTTCATAGGTATCTGACCAGCAGGAGTTATGGGTTTCCATATTGGTGAAAGTTGCGTTGCGCGATCTGGAAATCCATCTCGTATAGGTAAGATATCGTTCGCCGTGGAAGCAGCCATCTTGACAGCTATCGATGTGCACGAAGACCGAAGGATATGGACGTCATCACTTACACTGGTGAGATTTCAATTCAAAGGCGACATGAACATTATGTAGTCTCTGAAGTACCTTTTGCGAAGGCTCGGATGCGGCCCAACCGTGTGTTTTGCATTTGCCGCTTTACGCCGAGTAACAGCCGCACAGGAAAAAATTACCTACTTCAAGGCTCAACTTTGTATATGAGCGTTTTGAATTTCCCTTCAGACGCCGAGACCCGCATGTGTCCACTAGGCAGTAGTCGGCGCCGTACGGCACGGCGGGATACTGCAATGAAGCGAGGAGAGCATTTAACATGGGCAGACAATCTCAAACTGCAAAGAAATCGTTAGATTGTCACCGTCAATATCGCAAGAATGTCTCTCAAGCCTTCCACTGTGGACAATGGGTTTATCTTGTATCCGCCCGCTCTGGAGAATCCTTTCACATCAGATGAGTCGTATCAACGAGTCCTCGAATGGTACCTCCCACCGGACATCCTCGAAACTGTCAAACAACGTCTCACCCTATTTGCCGAGAAGGCTATCTCGCCAGAGATCAATGAGTTGATATCAAACGCGGAATCGCAGCAGCCCTACGTCAAGACCCATAATGTATGGGGTGCCCGTTACCCATATGATAGGCTGGTGACCAGTCATGGATGGAAAGAATTGGGAAAGTGGGGATCTAAAAATGGGTAATTGATCACCAAAGTATCTCAACGTCAAGGTCTAACATGGTGGCAGTGTGATAGCACTCGGCTACGAAGAGGAGTTCAAACAATACCGGAGGCTTGTTCAACATGCATTGTGAGTCTTGTCAGACATCGAACCTGGTAAAGCGTCTACTAACGGCATAGTAACTATACATTTTCTGCGTCCTCCGCGGTATATTCATGCCCGGTTTCGATGACTAGCGGAGCGGCACGGCTCGTATATAAGCAGTTGGGCTCCGTGCCAGCCGGTCATCCGTTCCATGAAATTTATCGTCTTCTTACCGCCCGGGAAGGGAACTGGATCTCATCTCAGTGGATGACGGAGAGACCAGGTGGTAGCGATGTCCAGAACTCTGAGACGATTGCTGTGTTCTCTCCGCTGCCCAACAAGACAGGGCGCTACGGGAATATTGAAGAAGGGGACTACCTTGTGTCCGGGTTCAAATTCTTTTCATCGGCTACCGACTGTAACATGGCGCTTATCCTGGCAAAAACAGAATCTGGTCACCTCAGTCTCTTTGTTGCACCAACACGAAAGACGGTGGTTATTGACGGGAAAACGCAGCAAATGACAAACGGGATCCGAATTCATCGTCTCAAAGCAAAGATGGGCACCAAAGAACTCCCAACCGCCGAATTGGAGCTCAACAACGTGAGAGCGCATCTTATTGGTCCTTTGGATCGCGGAATCGCTACCATTGCACTTCTTCTGAATGTCACCAGAACCCACAACTTTATTACTGCTTTGTCTTGCTGGCGTCGGGGCATGGCTATCGCTAAGAGCTTTGCAAAGGTCCGCACCACGATCAATCAGCCTTTGTGGACCTTTCCAATGCACCTCCGAATGCTAGCAAATATGGAAGTGAAGCACCGAGGCGCACTCCAACTCGCATTCTTTACTACTGCATTGCTAAGTTTCGCGGATAATGGATTTCCTCCGAAACATGTTCAACGAAACGGCTACGTACCTCTACCAACTCCAGGAGAACAGACCGACGTCATCCTGAGGACTCTGACCGCGACGACCAAGGCCGTGATCTGCAAGACCGCCACGCTTGCGCTGCAGGAGTGCCAGGAGGCTATGGGCGGAGTTGGATATATGGATGAGCCAGACGAGCCAGAATACAATATCTCACGCCTCATGCGTGACACTGCAGCCAATATGACGTGGGAGGGTACCACAAACGTGTTAAGCAGTGAGGTGGTAAGACATCTCTTGAACAAGAACGGACAGCATCTATCTGTTTTCAGCGCATGGATAGAGCACGCCATTTCGCAAGTTGGAGATGCTGAAATTAGAACAAGGCTGGAATGCGCATGGAGTGAATATTTCAAGATCCTGGACAAGAAGCGCGGTGATTTGGTTGCAGCTCTCGCCAACGGGCGGCATTTCATGTTCACCCTCGCGTGGCTAGTGGCGGGTACCCTGCTTGCACTTGACGCAGAAAGGGACATGAATGCGATTGCTACGGAGATTGCGCGACGATGGGTTCTGGAAGGTGAAGGAAATATAGGGGACTTTCATCTATCGAGCGTTGTCAAGGCGTCGGAGCGCACGCTGCCAATTAGTGACCGGGACAAGATCAACTGGGATTGTCGAATTGTCTGGGATGTTGACCTGCCTGGAGGCTCTGCAACAGGTTATCGGGCGACAGGGGGAAACACAGCCCGTTCCAAGCTATAGCGATAATAATGATCGTGGCCCTTCACCTTGTTGGATTTCATGTAAATGCAGCTGGTAGTTCCGTTGGCAACCCTGCTATCAGTCCTACTCAAGGATCAGGTGCTCATTTAGATGGATATACTCGGTGGGTATCTTATAATCGAAACGTGGCCGATATCCTGTACGGGTTTCACGTTGGTTAACCGTTGCCGAACCTCGGCTGAAAGAAGCTGCGTTTTCGCAACCTCGCGGTTCGACTTTCAACGTATCTTGTTTCTTGGGGATTCTAGTTTTTATCCAGCTTTGACAAGCAGACTTCAATGATGGCAAGCACTCTCGCAGAGCAAATTGGTGTCGAAGAGACTGGGCCAGACGAGTTTTACTCACGGTTTCCGCCCGCAAGAGGAGCTAATCAACTACCAATTGCTTACGGGGGTTGTACAATAGCCGTCGGTGTCCATGCTGCATTTCGCACCGTCAAGCCCGGTTACAATCTCTACTCGGTCCTCGGACACTTCCTTGGGCCAGCAAGGACAGATCAAAGGTTGATATGTCGAGTTCAGCGTTTGCGGGACACGAGAACATTTGCTACTCGGCGTATTGATATCTGGCAAAGCCTCCCGAGCGGGGAACAGCGTCTCTGCATGACACTGCAGACCGACTTCCACGTCAGTGAACCAGCAATGATGGAATACTCCTCGCCTCCGGAGACTCGATATAGCGACGTGAGTCAGTGTCCGCCTGTGGAGAAAATGGCCGAAGAGCTTGTGGCAAAAGGCTACATCACTGAGGAAGCTGCCAGTGGTTACCGCACTACCACCTCCATCTTGCTTTCATTCTTCGAAAATCGATTTTGTCCAGAAGGAATTTGGGGTCAGACGCTCGGTGGAATTGCGAAGCACATCCAAACGACCCAAGACCACCTTCCCATCACGTCCAAAACATCCGGGGATTGGTTTCGAGCATCGCAGGCTCTGTCCACGACAGCCGAACATTTAGCAGCTCTGGCATTCATGATGGATGCAGGTCCCTCTTTCATGCCCCTGATTCACAATCACAAAGGTATGCATGATGCCGGTGCAGCCTCAACGCTAGACTTCGCCCTGAGAATATTTGTGAACGATGTCGACATAACACACTGGCATCTGAGAGAGCGCATGACTCGGACCGCTGGAGCTGCACGAAATTATGCCGAATCAAAACTATGGGACCAGAACGGCAAAATGGTGGCTTCTATGACACAGCAGTGTATCCTGCGACCGAAACCCAAATCAAGCGCCTCGTTATAGGCCATCATCAATCGGGTCTCGAGGCACAAATGCACAGCTGTAACCACAAGTGGATCGAATAGCATATATTTATTTTCACTAGAGGAAGAACGGCAGCCTATTCTCTTGATTTGATTTGTAGACCAAAGCTTGGAGAGACAAAATAAGAGTGGGGTTCTGTTTGTCAAACGATCACGTTCTCACAGTCTTTCATGGTTTAGAAACAAGGGCGACCTGAAAGACGATGGCTTCTATATTGTTGCTGTGCCCGTGACGTTGGTAGGAGATCTAGACAGGCAATTTGGGATTCCTCATCGTTCGGTCGCAGTTTGTTAAGCCCGACAAGAGAAGAAGCGTAGAAACATACGAAAAGTTGACTTAAACTAATAGATAGAAGAGCTGGCGGACTACTCTAGCGTGACACTCAGGTACCGGGGCCCGCGATCCGCGGTGCCAGTTCGCATCTTTTCTTGGCACATCAAGCTCCATCCCGCTTCCTGTCCATCTCTGACACAAACTCACTCTTGTTCGAAATTCCTCACTCCGAGGCACCTTAGTAAGTTTTGATTGCACGGGGCTTTGCGAGTCTCTTATGAATTCTGGATTCGGCATCTCGTGTGATGGAACGAAACTCTTCCAACTCTGCCACAGCCTGTTATGCGTGCAGGTTGCGAAAATACAAATGCTCTAAGGAACGGCCAACATGCCAGCTGTGCTGGCCAAAAAACCGACCCTGTCTATATAGCGGCAAGGCTGTCCGATCTCCACTTACTCGAGCATATCTCACCTCGGTAGAAAACCGATTACAAAAATTGGAGAGCCTTTTCGCGCAACGTTTTCCCGGTGTCGACTCAGAACAGGAGCTGCAGTCGATCCCGAACGTGGGGATGAAGCAAGAACCTGTGCTGGAGACTGCCGCTACGGCCAGTCCTCAGATGGAGCGAGACGCCGGACATCAGAAAATGCTGTCTGAATCTCTGCCTGATGAAGCTGATGGGTTCGAGTGGAAGGAAGACACTACTGAACTTTCTGGACTGACTGACGGCATGGCGGCTCTCTCAGTCGAGCCTACAGGCACTGGATACTTGGGTACGTTGCTTGCAAGCCCTGCACTTTTCCACTATTAAGATTTGATGATAGGATCGACGTCTGGTGTTGTCTTCTTGAGATTTCTGCTACAATGGACGAAAGATCTACACATCAATGTCGGCCCGTGGAGGCCGATGTCGTCTCCTGGTGGCAGCATTGATAGACCCTCGCCGGTGTCACAAGGCCTAGGCATGGCAGTTTCACACCAACTCATAAGCTCCACCCTTGATGCCTACTTTGCGAACTATCACACCGCCTATCCCTTTCTTCACGAGCCGACCTTCAGAGCTCAATATGCTGAGCTGGTGCAAAGACCTGATGATCGGACATGGCACATTTTGCTTTACACGGTTTTGGCACTCGGGGCCTGGACCGTCTGCGAAGACAGTGGCGACCTCGACGACGTCTTCTACCAAAAAGCCTGCTCATACTTGCACGATCAGTCGATATTCGAATCTGCAAGTCTTTCCACCGTCCAAGCATTAGTACTCTTGAGCAACTACACACAGAAGCGTAACAAACCCAACACGGGATGGAATTATCTTGGACTGGCTGTGCGCATGGCCCTCTCTCTTGGTTTACATCGAGAACTTCCGGAGTGGAATATCAGCCTGCTTCAACGAGAAATGAGACGGAGAGTGTGGTGGGGTCTGTTCATCTTTGACAGTGGAGCGTCCATCACCTTCGGAAGGGCGATACTGCTCCCCGAACAGAGTATGATTGATGTCAAGCTGATCTTGAATGTACCAGATCCGGCAAGTAACTGGCGGCCTTACGCAGAATAGTCTAACGATCGCAGCTATTGACGCCGATGACGTCCCAAGTCCCCCACGAGGTTGAGCAACCCACAATCTACTCAAGCCTCAAAGCTCAATCTGAGCTCCATCTAGCAGCCAACGGCATGTCTAATCGCCTGTTGTGCACACCCTCCATTTCCGCCAGCGAAGCTCTGGTCTTCAATAAGCAACTCACTGGCTGGGCGGCAACAGTTCCAGATTATCTGCGCCTCGACCAGCCTAAAGCAGCTTCGTTCGACTGGTATTTGTTCGCTCGGTCGAAGCTATGGTGGCGATACTGGAACATGCAAATAATTTTGTTCAGGCCCATCATCTTGCAAGCAGCAATGGAGCAGATCCAAGGAAAGCATTCTTTTCCGTCAGAATATCAAGAATGCAAAAGGCTTTGTCTTGAAGCTGCCCACCAAACGACCGTGACGATTCAGGAATACATGGATCAACATTCGCTTGTTAGATTGGCGGCATGGTACACCCTGTGTGCTATCTGTGTTGCTGTGAATGTCAGCTTTTGCTAATTTTGCTTGCAGATATTTTCTGTTCCATGCAGCTCTCATTCATGCGGTCTGCCTGTGCGCCGAACCCCAGTCACCCTTTGCCACCAACTGGCAAGCCGATCTCGAGGCGACACGCACACTGTTGTCGACGACATTCTCTCGCAACCAACTCGCCTCTCGCATTTTGCAGGTGCTGGACCGCCTGATACCTGGGGTGACGTTTCAGGATGAAACATTGGCAGGCGGCAACATCGAATCTGGCGTGATGGATTTCTCGATGTGGCCGTTGGGGACTGATGATCCGCTCAGTGCCTTTGGCTGGCCGGAGTATGGTACGGGTGGATGAACATGATTCTGTGTTGTGTTGTCCAGAGAATTTCGCTGTTAGTCAGTGCATGGGCCGACGCTGTTGTGCATCGATCGTCTGAATATTTGCCACCTCCGATCTCAAGCTCGACCTGGGGCTCTGCATATTGGGAGGTGCGAGCCCGTGATAACTGCCGAGCTACGCTCAACACCGCCTCGAAACATGAATCGTGGTTTGGTAACGGAGGGAGCGCCAGTCTCAGTTTATGAAGGTGACGTCCGGCCTTATAAGTTTTGATCTGATTACTGCACCATTTTGAAGGTCATTCTCTTCGACGCGGGCGGCGGCTGCCTCCCTGCTGGTCTCAATTCCGGCGTGGACGTCGCGTTCGATCAGACGACGCTTCGCAATTTGAGGGGGCACATCCACAAACCACCTGCATCGCGTCAGTCACGAGTGAACGACGACGGTGTCATCCCACCTTTCGTCAAACATAGCGCTTGTCTTGTTCCACGGAGACTCGTCAAACAAGAGATAGTTGCCTTCGACAATGATGACCCGTGCAGATGAGGGCACATAAATGTCATCATCCACGGGATCTTGGATGGCGTGGTCGAAGCTCGGAAGCCGTATCGCCAATCTCGGGTCGTCCTCCTGCGTGACGGGACCCTTCTTCAGAGCCGTCACAATCTCAACAAATGCATCTGCGTCGAAGGTGAAGGGGGCGCCGCGTCGACGAAACGCTGTCTCAGGACAAGGAAACTTTGCCAAGGTCTTCTTTGGGAAGTGGAAACCATCCTACTTGGTGTCAGTAACCGGAGAAACCTTCTTATCAATGTTTGGAAAAGATCTCACCATTGGCACCACCACGACGTTGTCAATGGCTTTCTGGGGCAGCCTCTTCAGGAGCTTGCTTGACACTGTTGACTTGCCTGACCCAGGCACTCCAGCAAACGCGATCATAACCCGTCGGTCAGGATAGAGGGAAAACTTAACCAGGAGATCGTTGATCCGTTTGGAAAGAATATCGATGGTGTCCTCCAGGGTTTTGTCAACCATGGCAAGGGTCATATTGAAGTAGGAGAATGAGAGCAACGTGTTTGGAGAGCAGCGTTACCCAGTTGTGCTGTGGCCATGGCCTCGCAATGAAGACGCGCAAAACTATGATAAACCGACAACTTGTGACATTATCGGAGCACAGCGTTCCGGCAGCCAAACGGCGGGCATCACCACCCTGGTCTTTGGATCGTCTCAAAGCCGGCCCGCGTTGCCGACTTTGGCAGAGCTCCGGCTGTGAGGCAACAACCCCGAACATAGGGGCAAACGTGGGGAAGAATTCCGCGCGTGCCCCGCAAGTGGAAGGGTTCTCCCTCGAAAATGATCAGAGGCTTCTGTGCGCCTCGGATTGACTGCGTATTGGGACTTGTCCATCCTGTGCCAGAATCTGGGGGCGTCTGGACAGGACTTCTCCAGAGCTTGGCCTCGACCCGACGTACGGAGGCCCTCGATAAGCCATCTGCGCAATTGTAGTCACACCCAAGTCGCCCAGTAAGACTGCACGTGCGGGAATTGCGAACTGGGTCTGTTCTGGCTTTCGGTGTACCAATGAGCCGAACTGGCCATGTCATTGGACTTGCGACGGTGGGCCCCCCGGACTACAGTGCTCCGGCTGATACGGAGGACTCCGTCTTCGCCTTTTCTTCGAAAGAGACGGATGGAGACACGCTGTAGATCTATAAAGATGTCGAGGCGCCCGCTGATGCTACAGCTGAGCATTTGGAATACCGCACGCGAGTTTCTACAAAAAAAAACGTCATGAGTACCGAATCCGCACCGGGTGAGCATATGCTCTACGCCTCGCCGAAAACAAGTGTGACAGCCTTGCTGCGAGAAAATCCATATGTGTTTGGCCTCGCTTGTGTGGGTTCACTGGCTTCCCTACTTGCCCACCCGGACTGACTGATTCCTTCCTAGTTCGCCTCCCTGGGAGGTTTTCTATTCGGCTACGACCAGGGTGTCGTTTCTGGCGTTCTGACCATGGAATCCTTTGGAGCAGCCTTCCCTCGCATCTACCTCGATAGCGGCTTCAAAGGCTGGTTTGTGTCCAGTCTTCTTCTGGCTGCCTGGTTCGGGTCTCTCGTCAATGGTCCTATCGCCGATCGCTTCGGCCGCAAGAGCAGCATCTTGATGGCTGTTGTCATATTCACCATCGGCTCCGCCATTCAAGCTGGTGCTGTCTCCGTGGGAATGATCTTTGCCGGAAGGACCATTGCGGGTTTGTCGGTCGGAATGCTCACCATGATTGTTCCTATGTACATGTCTGAGGTCTCTATCCCTGGCATACGCGGCACCTTGGTGGTTCTGCAACAATTGAGCATCACGCTGGGAATCCTTGTCAGTTACTGGCTCGAGTATGGTACTCACTACATCGGTGGCGTGCGCTGCGACCCCTCGATCCCGTACTCTGGTGGAACTGCTTCCGATCGGACGTTTAATCCACTCAAAGATGTTGGCCCACACGGATGTACTGGACAGTCTGACGCTTCCTGGAGGGTCCCATTCGCTCTGCAGATTGTGCCTGCTCTCATCCTTGGAATGGGCATGCTGGCTTTTCCCGAGTCTCCGCGATTCATGCTCATGAAGAAGCGTGAAGACCGAGCCCTTGGCTGCCTTTCCAAGCTCTGCCGCCTCCACATCGACACCGAGGCCATCCGCAACGAATTCCTTGCCATCAAAGCCGAAGTCCTCATTGAGGAGGACTATGTCCGTTCCCACTACCCTGGCAAGTCCGGATTGAGCCTTTCCATCGCTCAGTACGTTGCACTGGTGTCGACGTGGCCTGCGTTCTGCCGTCTCTCAATTGGATGCTGCACCATGTTCTTCCAGCAATTCATGGGTTGCAATGCCATGATCTGTGAGTTTGACCGCTACCTGTTTCTCCGTACCTCCCCGATCTATGATGGTGATCGACAGATCTATCCATTCTTCTTCTGATCATTTTACAGACTATGCGCCAACCATCTTCGGACAGCTCGGATTGGCAGGCAACACCACTTCGCTCCTTGCCACTGGCGTTTACGGTATCGTCAACACACTTTCCACTCTACCGGCGCTCTTCTTGATTGATAAAGTTGGCCGCCGACCACCTCTTATATGCGGTGCCCTCGGCACCTTCGTGTCTCTCGTCATTGTTGGCGGTATCATTGGCGCCTACGGAAGTAATCTCGTCCGCCACAAAGCTGCCGGCTGGGTCGGTATTGCTTTTATTTACATCTATGGTGAGTCCATTGTCATCTCGCATGCTGGTTTCCCCGAATTGAGATGCTGTTGTCCACCCGTCCAACTCTGACAGTGGCTTCACGACCACAGACATCAACTTTTCCTACTCCTTTGCCCCTATCGGCTGGGTCCTGCCGTCCGAAATCTTTAATCTAGGCAACCGATCCAAAGCGATGTCCATCACCACCAGCACCACCTGGATGTGCAACTTCGTCATTGGCCTCGTGACTCCAGACATGCTACGCACCATAAAGTGGGGCACGTACATCTTCTTCGCCTTCTTCTGTCTCTTCGCAATGGGCTTCACTTACTTCTTCATTCCGGAGACCCGCGGCAAGTCTCTGGAGGACATGGACGTGGTGTTTGGCGACAACCTCGCTCACGAGGAGAAGACCAGGTTATTCCAGATCGCAACGCAGTTAGAGGGACGAGGCGTAGGCAACGGTGGAGACATTGAGAAGGATGGTTTCGCGCAGGAGATTGAATTAAAATGAATGGGATGATGAGTTTGGGGGAAGGTGCTTATCATGGGTCACTGTTGGGCCACGCGATGAAGTTGTTGACTATATCTAGCCGGTGTTTGAAGGGTAGGATGGTAAAGCCAAAGCCAGGCTGCTGTCGTAGAGAAATACAAAAGTTATTGGCTGCATCACGCGCATATTGCATTTGCTGCTTCGCACCCTCTTAAGTTGACATATCCAGTTTCCGCTTAGTGGATCCAAAGGGTATAGAGACTTGAGATTCAGCCTAGAAATGACGACCTGGGCCACATTGGAGGAGTTCAGCCTCTAGGTAAGCGGCCGAAAAGACCAAAAGAGCTTGACCTGGGTAATGTCGTCGATATGAGCCCGATTGGAGGTGTAAACCTCTTGGCCAAAGATATTATACAGAGGTCATTTTGGAGCTCCTGAACGATGAATTTGGCATTTGCTGTACGTCTTTGTCCGGAGCCTTCCCTTAGTCTCTCGATGTCCTGTCCTGACCTGGAAGCCGCCAGTGTGTGCTACTTCAGCAATGCTCCACCCTTTCTGAAGCGGTTGAGAGGAGCGATCAGTCCCACCGGCACCATGCACACAATCTATGAGGGGGGCACTCCCCAGTCCTGGATTTGGGCCTTCATCTTCTCGATCACACCTTCCCGTTGCAACGGAACTAATCTAGATAGATCCATGGACGTCTTGAGAGGCGGTACACCGCTCCACCGCATTGCCTCCGATTTGATACTGCTTGGCTTTTCAACGACACTTCGTATAAATGATGCCCATTGCTGTAGAGATAGCTTAGAAGGCACTGCATGTGGCACAATGAGGGAGAAATTGTGCGGCATCATGGAAAACTGCTCCACAACAGCTGTGGCTCCGGTTGACGCCGCCTGTTGTGCTACAAACATTCCTTGATCAGCGAGGCATTCTTCACCAACGCAGACCCATAAAGGTGGTGCTCCTTTCCAGTTTCGTACTGTCACTGGAGAAACAAGTGGATGGAGTAGAGCGCTGTCATCAGCATACACATGATGTCGAGGCGGCTTCGCAGGCCAGATATCGCAACGATCGAAAACCGTGAACAGCGGACCGCGAGGCCCGATAATATCGTAGGGCAGATTTAACACCTCAGAGTCAAGTGATCGAACCATATCGACATACGGAGACAGTACAGCTGTTCCCGCAGGGACAGGAATTTCGCTCTCTCGGCCATTCCAGAAGAGTTTCTGTCCCTTCCTGTTGATCTCCAGTATCAATTGAAGCAAGGCCAATGCGATGTTGCCACCGGCACTGTCACCGGCAAAACAAATGTTTCTTGCGGCGACCGAAGTGTGTAGATTCCCCTCTGTAGGGTAGAGGAGAGAAACGTATGCTGCAAGGCCTTCGACAAGAGCGGTGGGAAATGGATGTTGAGGGGCGAGGCTGTATCGTACCGCGACACATCGACCTTTGGTTTGACGAGCGAGTTCACCTGTAACCCATCTGAGTGCACGGCCCATACGCCTTGAAAGATCAGCATAAGACACACGACGGTAAGATCACAGCCTACCAGAACTGTCCACCATGGAAATAGAGTATAATCGGTCGAGGTTCAATATCACTCCCTCCAGAGCATTTGTTCTCTTTGGCTTCATGTTCAACGCTTTCCACCACCACTGAAGCCACTGTGGGAACAGTAAATGTCTCATGTCCATCTCCCAGACTTCTTATTGCGTCCGCCACAAGTTCCACAAGATTGGTATCGGTTGAAAGCGATAGTTCCTTTTTGGCGACATGGACATGATTCGGTGTCGATTCGTCACGCAGCGATTCCCTTTGAAGGTCTATGAGCCTGCCAGGAGTGGAGTTCCGTACGGAGGCTCGAATGACTTCGATGGTGTGTTCGGTTTCGTGGTCCATGGTGATTGCCCTTGGCTGAGCAGCACAAATGACAGACAATACTGAAGTCTCATGGCCAAAATCAGAGACAAAGGATTTCAATGTTGCAAAGACATGAAACTGCGTGCGTGGCAGTATGATTTCGGCTATCTGTACGTGTCTTCGAAGTATTTTTTCCAATCATCTGGAACCGTCGGATACATGCGGCTCTTACATTGATTGGCTTCTGTCTCTCCCGCTCCGCGTGTATCCGACGGAGGATTTTTGGCGCGTTTCGAAGACCGACGGTCATAGAGACAGATCCAGATATCAAACATGCACCAACCCCGCAAATTGACGGAGAAGGGCTGGGGAAAATGGATTCAAAAGGAGTCCATTCCCCAGTTCTTGATGCACGGGTAGGCTCATCCACAATACCTCTTCGTGTCTTCTTTTACTTGGGCGTAGAAGCCTCTCCCTTCCATAACCGTACACAATGGATCTCGAACTTGAGAGTTGCAAGCCTCTGGCCATGGAAGTCTCCAGAGCTCCAGAGAAGACGCCAGAGGCAGTTGATGCAGCGTTTACCTTTTTGAATGATATTGGACAGATATCCTTTAACCTCGAGGACGAAGAAAGGCTGATTCGAAAGATCGACTGGCTGCTGATGCCATTGCTGGCCATGGTATATTTTCTGCAATTCCTCGACAAGAATATCAGTATATCGACACTTGTACTTGTTGCTTGCAAATAAAGTCTAATACCATTACAGTCAACTTCGCAAATATTATGGGTCTCGGCAAAGACACGAACTCGTCACCCTCTCAATTCTCCCAACTTGCCCTAGCATTCTATGTTGCCTATCTCGTCTTTGAACCAGTAATGGCATATCTTCTACAAAAGTTGCCTGTGGGAAAAGTGCTAGGAGTAAATGGTATGCATCTGTGGAAGAGCAGAGTCAAAACAACAAGCTCACCAGCGCAGTTGTTCTATGGGGTATTTGTCTGGCCTTGAATTGCGTGTGCAAGAACTACGCTTCTTTGGTGACATTGAGAGTGTTATTGGGTGTGTTTGAAGCTTGTGTGTCACCTGCGTGGGTATCAATGAGTCCTCTCATCGATTCGTCTGACTGGTGATTGCAGGATGATCCTCATCTGTACAATGTGGTACAAGAGAAAAGGTAGCTCCGTTGTTGGCTCGTCACATGTCCTACTTCTGACGTCTACGCAGAACAGCCCCTACGCATAGGATTCTGGGCCGGTACCGTTGGGCTTGGTATCATAGTTGGTGCGCTATGCTCATACGGATTTCAGCACTATCATGGCAGGAGTTTCAAGAGCTGGCAGGTGAATTTTCTCTCTTCCATTAACAGGTGACATGCTGAAACGAGACAGGTTATGTTTCTGGTTTTCGGGCTCCTGACAATATTGGTTGGAATCCTAGTGATTGTTTTCCTGCCTGACAGCCCCATGAAATCACATCTTACGGTCGAGGAAAAAGCTATTGCTGTCGCGAGGCTCCGTGGGGATACCACTGGTGTTGAGAACAAGACCTTCAAGCCCGGGCAGTTCTGGGAAGCTCTATTCGACACACATTTGTGGTTGATCTTTCTGATCACGACAGCAATCAACATTCCCAATGCTGCTGTGAGTGTGTTTCAGGCTGCAATCATCGAAGGGTGAGGTTACATAAAGTTTGCAGGCGGGATCATGCTAACGGAATAGGCTCGGCTATACCTCGACGCAATCGGCTTTGTTGAGTATCCCAAGCGGTGCAATTGCCATCATTTCCATTGGCGGTGCCTCGTTAACTGCTTGGAAACTCAACAATCGATCAGTAGGGATCGTACTTTTGTTGCTCCCGGGCATTCTAGGAAGCGGATTGATGGCTTTCTTACCGACTCACGATAAAATTGGCCGACTGCTAGGCAACTATTTGACAAACACAATACCAGCGAGTATGTATTAAGACCACATACCCTCTCAGATGTCACTAATGCAGCTAGGTACGCCTCTGATCTACTCATGGGTTGCTGGCAATTTCGCGGGACACACAAAGAAGGTCACAGCTAATGCAGTTCTTCTCATGTGAGTATATTGATATGACTAAAAACAACACTTATACTTTCTTGCAGGGCGTTCTGTCTTGGGAACATCTTAGGTCCATTGACTTTTACCAACCCGCCCGAGTACACTGCAGCAAAGATCACTATAATTGCGGTTTTGGGCTTTGCCATCATACTCATTTTTGTATTGGTGTACAGCTATCATCGTCAGAACAGGCGTCGACTGGCATTGGCAGGAACGGAAGGGTTGGGCCTGGCAGACGATAATGCGTTCCTTGACCTAACTGATCGGGCAAACATGAGATTCTTGGTGAGATTTCCCCCCCTCTATTAATGCACAGAGAGGACATGTCCTGACTTGGAGTTTTTTAGTATATCCTGTAGTAAATACTCGATGGCTTTGTAAGAAGTAAGATTCCCGGCAATCAGTTCTACGTCGTGCATATCAAATGATTTGTTGTGGCGCTGCTTGCAGGTCACCAATTGAGAGAATTATATAGCTACTAAGCCATGTACGCCAACTACCATTGTAACACGGGAGAATACTTCCCGGCAACTGATACGATTGCCAAGAGGATGTAATGGCTTTTGCGATAGTCCGTGCGTTTTCGGCCGAGGATCTAGCGCTCGTAACAATACCCGGCGAACCGCCAGTATATAGTCAGACGGTTCCCACGAACCTGTAGAATTCGATACCTAGGTATGTTCTCCACTGAGTCACAGCACGTCGATATTCTCCCACGTGATCATACTACTTTTGTGATGAAAATTGAGCTCGCTTACCTCGTTCGAACTGATCCTGTCCATTTGATTTAAATATCACACACTTCAGTCAAAAGTATGCGAGAATATCAGAGAGGCTATAAAGCGTGTGAAGCTTGTCGCAAAAGGAAGATCAGGTGCGACCTAGGAGGAAGTACGCAAGATCTCTTTGCTTTTGCAGGACCTCCGTGTGCCTACTGCCGTCGCGCACGGAAGGAATGCATTTTTCGACATGAGAGAGCTTCTCGGATGAGTCATCGTGATCGTGGTCATGCGCAATCTAGCTCATTACCACCATTTCCAGCACAGACTCAACAGCAAGCAGCGGCATCACTCCACCAAGAAGCCCCCATAGATCATGACGGAAAGAATTTATCCTTTCATAACGATCGCCTGGCGAATCCAGGAAACGCGAAATCGACGGCCCCAACTGTGGCATATCAAGCTCCGACCTGGCCTGAATTGCAGCCTCATAAGAGCCTGCAGGATCAAAATGGGTGGCGGGAGAAGAACATGGCGCCTATGGCTTCTGCTCAATCTGATGCGGAATGCAGAAATGCTGATTCTCCCAATCTCGACACACCTGACCACGGGAGAACAGTACCCGGCTCAGTGCAAGCACAGAAAATCTCCGTTGACAAGATGGTCATGCAAACAGTGATCTCGAAAGGGAATGATCCCCTGGATCTTCTAGTCAATGTAGCGGAGTGTGGCACACAAGTATCGCCTGAGTGTTTATTACTTTCTTCAGGGGGAGAAGTCACGAAGAGTTGCCTTCCAGGCTTGTCAACGACTTCGGCTCTCGGAATGTCCATCATTAGTACAGCACTTGTCGAAGACTGGAGTTCCTTCTATTTGGTACAAACTGGCTTATTGACCGCAGAACAGGCAGTAACTTTTGTTGATGCGTAAGTAGACCCCTGGCTTGTCCTTTTGGGAATCAGAGATCACTAAAGATGGAACGAAAGGTTTTTCGACACACTCTCTCTTCACTCTCCTGTATTGACCGATTATTACGCCAACCATGGCAATCACCGCCAACTTATCGCAGACGAGCCGCTGCTTTGTTCAACGATTCTATTAATTTCAAGCAGATATCACGTTCTTCCTGGAATTGCTTCAATTTCCCGCGGGAGCTACATTCATGACCAGCTCTGGAACCATGTTCAAGGCTTTATTCAGACCCTCACACTGGGTGGGGGCGATTCTCGGCTTCGATCTCTTGGTTCTATCGAAGCGCTACTTCTTCTTACTGAATGGTATCCTCGGGCGGTGCAATTCTCAGCAGTTGGTGGTATGGGAAGCCCGGCAAATTTTGGAAAGAGGAGCTCGTTGTCTACGAAGCGGAAGGATTATGTGATTCACCCATCTCGGCAGCTTGATCGAATGTCCTGGATGTTATTGGGTACAGCCCAGATGCTTGCTCATGAAGTAGGCCTATTTCAAGAGCGGTTCGCCGAACAGCATTTGACCGAAAGCGAGAAACTACGATGCAAGCGGGTACGAGACCTATTATTTATCTACACAACTTTACTTGCCGCGAAGCTCGGTTATACATCAATGACTGCGATTACCTTCAGCCCGTCGCTTCTGCCCAAGGATTCGGAATTAACAGATGATATCCTCGGAGCATGGATCCGTCTAATCAAGATTACTAGGAGTGTGCATTCGTTGATGTTCTCTAGCCCTGTCATCACAAGAGAACTACTTCGAACTGGTAACTATATCGAGATTCTCGAACATTTCAGCCAAATCCTACGCCAATGGGAAAGCCGGCATCTCAGAGATTACAGGTCGAGTCACTCCAGTATCGACATCACCGAGAGTCTGATACCAGACCTGCTTTTCTTCGAATTTCATTACGTCTGCATGTACACTAAATCGCCTGCACTACAAGCCACAGCGATGCGAGCTTTGTCGGATGCAGGTAGCAGACGACCTTCGAATGCGCCGGCCAATATGCCACCGGAGTTCCCCACTGACGAGCCCTCTGAACATCCTTTCAGTCGTGAAGTGATCGACCATGCGAAACAAACCATCAAGCGAGCAATCTTTCTGACGCAGACCGGCAAGCTACGATACTACCCTGCTCGAAGCTTTCAGCGTTTGATCAGTGCGTGTGTCTTCATATTGAAGGCCAAGACCTTGCGATATCTTTGGCCGGGTGGAGCTCTGGAAGCAGTTCAGTTGCAAGAGCTCCTCATGCAAGGTATTCAAGCACTGAAGATCTCGGCGCTTGATGATTCACATCTGGCATCATACTATGCTATTCTGCTAGAAGCCCGACTGATGCAAAGTCACTCTCACTCTGACCCTCCAGATGCAGATACGGCTACTGCTGACCCTTTGACACCCACCGCGGACACTCCTGGTCACACCAACGGCTGGGTTGACAATCACGACGAAAATGGGCAGACAGCTTGGATAGATACATTTGATGATGACGACCTTTTTGCCGATTTCACTGTGTTTAGCGATATTAGATTCGACACGGAGGGCGGTGCCTGATCTCAATAGTACCTATATCTCTGTGAGAGCATGCCTTACTGCCGTTTGGACCAGAGAGCACCAACCTTTAAACCTTTGTCGCCTCTTCTCGTCCTTTAGACTCCGCTCAAGCTTTTCCCAGAGTGACTTCCCATTCTCATCGGATTTTCATCTGCTCCCACCTGTGTCCTAGCCTGTCCGGGGCCACGGACAGGGGGGATGTGCACGAGCCGATGGCGACGAAGCTGGCAAGGACGGTGTCCGCGAAGAGTGTAGATATCACCGTTCAGCGCAGGTGTAGTGGGGCGTCATTGCTGTTTGGTATGAAAGGAAGAGAGATATGGGTTATTTTGTATCGGTGAGCTTCGATGTCAAAATTGAACGAGAAGTGAATTGGAGGCGCCTTTCCAAGATTCACCTTGCGCCAATATGTAACGGTTTGGTACATGACTACAAGTACTGCTGTGGCCTTCTCCCTGAGCAACAACTGACTTACCGTTCCCGGGGTGGATGTCCTTGCAAAACACTCTGAAGTGCACTGGTGTAGCGTATTGAGCTGTGGACTTACATTTCCGTACCCAAGGGGGGTGAGCCAAAAGCAGTGAATATTGAGCTCTCCAACATATCAGAGCTCCCAATAGAGTATATCTTAAGCAAGCAGTAACAAAAGTCGCACGGTCTAAAATGGTGGAGCTGTGAGCTTTGGACAGGCTCTTAGCTGTTTCAAGGACTACGCTGCTGCCTCTTCCTCATTCTGATTTCGCATTGGGCTCATCTGTGAAACGTCCATGACTCTGGTAGGAATAGTAAGATTGCAGTCGTCCATGGCAATTTGACCAGGCATGCTATTTAGTTGCAAACATTCAGTATGCAGCTGGTGTGATGGACGTCCTGCCACCGTCCGACAGAAGTATACTCCCATTCAAAAAGGCACCAGCCGGGCTGGCCATGTAGAGTATGGTGCTAGCCACATCCCCCTCAGTCCCTGCACGGCAAACGGGCATTTCAAACCTTGAAATCTCTTCTCCGCTCTGGATATCGTTGCCGAAACTCTGGAGGAGTGGGACGGACATCTCAGATGAGATGACTGGGAAGTGCAGACAAGTCAGACTTGATATTCTTATCCTGAACGATGGATATACATACTTCCAGGCGCGTAAACGTTGGCTCGAATCGCGTATGGCGACAAGAAAGTCGCCAGCTGTTTCCACATGTGGACCACGGCCGCTTTACTCGCAGAATACGGAAAGCCAGCGCTGATTTTTCGACTGAAGGCTGCGGCACTGCTGATGGCAATGACTTGACTCTTTTGGGGGACATTTCCTTCTCTGTTTCCCGCATCCAGAAGGTCGAGCATTGAGATTGCCGTGTAGAAAGCCGCAGTGGTGTTGATGTGGCATGTATTGGTACATTCAGCCATGGGAATGGCCAGCAGCCGAGACTGCACCTCCGATAAAGGTGTGAGAGGCCCCATATCCCACGTCGCTGGCCCTTCTATGCCGGCATTCGCGATAACGAGATTTACGAAGCTCGTTTTCATTCGGATTCTTCCAACGGCCTGTATGAGACTTTCCTCATCACCAACATCTGCAAGGATTGGAAATACTCGGTCGTCACCCTGCGGGAAAAGAGGTCAGAATCCACCTCCAAATCTCATCATGGTGATAGCGGTGAGGGACAGGCATGTCTCACGATCTCCTCGGCCACAGCTTCCAATACTGCCATACGCCTGGAAAGAATGAATATCTTGGCAGCCCCATTTCTTGCCAGGGCTTTGGCCATCATAAGACCCAGGCCCGTGCTGCCACCAGTGATGACTGCAACGAGGCCTTTGCAAGAAAAGAGCGCTGCGGCGTCGAGGTTGGAGGACATTGTGGGATAATCAGTGGGAATGGAGGATTTGGAAAGATACCGATGACCCAAGTAGCGGCAGCTGAGTCACTTTATAAGACGGACAAGCGTCTAGGGTCGGCTGGAGTGACAGATGAGATTTCTCTTGTTCAATCTATCACAACGGAAAACAGGCAGGAGGAGTAGTCTTATTTATCCACATTTCAGGCTTATGCATACTAGTTCTTCACCAAGGAGGTTCACCAGCCGCTATCCCCCTCACAGTGGGAGCTCTTCTTATCTACTTTTATTAGATAGAAAGGTAATTGTATACTATGTGTTTGGAAAATTCCTCCTGGCTGCACGGCTGCAGTCAGCCTTCATGATTGGAGTGATTCCAGCGCCACTTAGCTCATGCTCCGTGATCACAACTCGCTCAGCGCTTCTCTTCTCGACTTGCTGGCAGGATCCAAGTAAGGCTTCTCAGCTACTCCAACGGTCCGTTGTGCGGTTCTGGGGCCGAGGCCAGCGTAATCAAACGTGGCCGTATGAAACACACTTCGATTGTCCCAGATTGCTGCAGACAAGGAGTTTAGTCAGTAATCTCGTCGGAAGGAATGGAGAATGAATGACCTACCCATATCACCCTCTCCTTGGTAACGGAATCGGACCTGGAGATCGTGGTTTTCCGCAACGATGCTCAGAAGCCAGGCTTTCATTGCGTCACTCTCAGCGCTGGAGAGGCCATCGATCTTCTGGACGTGCATGCCCAAGCCAAAGACACTCTTCCAGCCAGTGACAGGATTCGTCCGAACGACCGGATGGTGATACACAAGGTTTGTGCCAACGTTGAGCGGCGAGCCGCGAGGGCCGGCGAACATTTCGAATCCACCTCTTTGGGCCGACTCGGCAAAAGCAGGCTGTGCATATGTAGCCGTCAAGCTCTCCAGGAACTTCTGGTATGGAGCCGAAAGACGGTCATACACTTCATATCCAGATGCCCAGAGGGTGTCTGTCGACAAGTCAGCGAGATCTACGGACCCAACTTTCAAAAATCACTCACCTCCGCCAGTCTTGGGGAGTTGCGTGGCTCGCATAATCGTAAAGTCCGCTGGTGCAGGCTCGAATGAGATGTCGCTGTGCCATCCGTGTTTGCTACTCTGCTTCTTGTCGGCGTATTTGTCGTACTGGGATTTGAAAAGATCCTTGGCTTGTTCGGAACTAATTACACTGATTTCGTCGTCTGACCCGCCCAGCTTGCGACCCGAGTTGCTTACTGGGTGGATGTGCAAACCTGTGTCGGCGGGCTTTCCAGAAAGCAGGCCCAGGCGCTGGGTTAGCTCTTTCATCAAATCATTTGTGAGTCGGGTTTGTCCTCGGAAGAAAACAACCCCCCGTTCAGCGACTGTTTAATATGTTAGAAGAAGATAGTCCGACTTGCACAGGAGTCTAGCATACCTACCTGTGATGGCGAGGTCCCGGATGAGTTCATCCGAGTTAGGAGCGCGTAACCATCCCGCCAGGTCCACATTCGAAAACTCCTTACCGATGCATGGAGTGACATCGAAAGATTCGAACTCATCAAGAACCCCGGCGAGCTTCATTGATTTAGGGAAGGTACTAGCTTCATGCCTCGCAGAGGCTGTCAGAACGGTAGTGGCAGACATTGTTCGCAAGATTCGAGAAAGCGACAAGTGAAAGAAGGTGTTACAAGATTCACAATATGCTTCTCAAATCAAACATATTCTGACCTGGATTTGGCATATCGTTGAAGTTATATATAATCTTGTCTACCTTTGCGCATGACTGGCAATGCCGTGAGGTTACTTCGTAAGGTAGACTCTACATGCCCCGAGAACCCACTGCGCGGTTTCGATCCAGGCAATCGCCCAAATGCCATTTCGTGCCTCAACGGATATCTAGGACATGATTGGCTTCGAATGAATCTGAGTTCGGCTGTTTCGGCCGGGCGCCTCGAATCCCCCATTCACGGTTAGGCGCCAAATGCCGGTGCTCTAGGTGTCGAACTGATTTGGATTTCGTCCCGCCTGCAGGGATATGTTATCTATGGAGTCCATAGAGTGATGTGGAGAATAATCTTCGGCCGCAGCCAGCAAATCCATCGACACAACTTCTTCCTGCCAATGGAATACAAAACAAGTAGCAAATTTTGATTGGCTTGGAGTGGGCGGTATCGACATTGACCCTGAGGACCTCCACTATCCACTATCTTGAGACTCTGCGGGCATCCGGCTGACATTTCATCCTTTCCTTGTTTGGTAGTTTATGGAGTAAACGAACCCTAGCTTCATGCGCTCAGCCTATCAACAATGGCATAAATTGCGTTACCTGATGATCAGCGGCTGCTGAACTCAGGGCGGCGCCTCTAATACTCCAGATGTGGTTAAGCAATCTTCGACGAGGATACTTCGCATTCTAGGCTCGCCACGATAAATCTCATCTTTGTTGACTACACTATCTCTGATGAATGCGTTCAAGTTCTGATGGGTTTGACACGATAGGTTTCGAAATGCGTGCCATTGGGCCTTAATTTTCTTATCGCGCTGCACTGGTCACGGAAAGCCGAAAGTCTTTACCCAGCCGCTAAGAAGCAGAAAACGAGAAGCCCACGCCTGGGCGAGGTACCAATATACACCATCTTTTGAAAAGTTGGCTATATAAGGCTGATGGGTTCTCCCAAACGGATTGCACGCCTTCTTCCTGCAGCGAGACCTCATCTCTCAGAAGACCTGGAATTTGGCCGTCGAGTCGAATAACACACATCACGGCCGACCATGGCCGACCACTCCCTTCCCACCGCCGACAAAGAAATAGCAAAGGCCGACTTTGGGGATGAAGTGACCCAGGCCGACAGTATAGCAACCATAAATGCGCTGGTAATTGAAGGTGAGAACTGTATCCTGCGACCTTCCAGCGGGTGAATTTGCTGACATCGGAGTCAACCACTCATCCAGACCACTCCCATGAAATCAAGCTTCGGACCATGTCGTGGAAGAAGGCGGCGTGGTTGCTGTGTGGCGATCAAGTCGGTCTTGCCATCATGGCTCAAGCATGGTCGCTCTCGTACGTGTTACAGTCCTTGGTGGGTCCCCGGCATTTTGAAGGCTCACCATTTCTCAAGTGTTCTGGGCTGGGTCCCATGGGCTGTTACCACCATTCTTGCTGGCTCCCTCTTCTGGGTCACCTCCATGACTATGCACAAGTATCTCATGAAATACCCTCAAATCCGGGATATTTGTCCGTGATGCCCGATCAACCTAGACTGCAAGAAGACCTAGCTGACAGCATAACAGGCGACTTTGGCTTCCATATTTTTGGCAGAAGCCGCGTTGCTTATTGGGTGACAGCTTTCATGCTGCTGGCCAACAATATCCTCCTGATCGGCTTTCACGTTCTCACAGGGGCAAAGGTCCTTAACGTCCTATCAGACCACTCACAATGCAGTGTCGTCTTTGCTGTGATTGTGATGATCATGGGGATCTTGACCTCCATCACTAGAACTTTACACCATATATCAATCATGTCACTCGTCTCTGGTGAGTTACTCTCCTTGCTGATATAGTAAGCTAATCTTCTTATCGTAGCTTGTGCGATGACAATATCCCTCCTCTCTTTATGATATTCGCTGGAGTCGAGAAAACCCCTCTCCATGGATATCATGGTGACTATCCCACGGCCAGACTCGTCAAGACATATGCCTTTCCGTTGCTCGGAACCACCTGGGTCGACTGTATGAACGCCACCTTGAACGTCACGTTCCTTTGGGTGCCTCAAATTCTCTTTCCGCAATTTATCGCCGAAATGGAGAGGCCTCAGGACTTCCCAAAGGCTCTTGCAGTCCTTCTCGGCGTAACAACAATCCTATTCACGGTGCCACCTGCGATTAGCTTTCACCTCCTCGGCCAGTACTCTGTGGCCCCAGCTTTTGGTAGCTTAAGAGTTTCTGCCTACGAAAAGGCTTCCTCGGCGTTTGTCATTGTACCCACTCTGGTCATTGGAATCATATACTCGAATACGACCGCCAAATTTATCTATCATCGAGTCCTGGGCACATCAAGACACACCCACAGTCACACAGTGGTTGGTTGGGCCGTTTGGGGTCTCATCGTCTCTGGTGTCTGGATCCTCTCCTTCATTTTCGCCGAAGTCATACCTAGTATGGGAGATTTCTTGTCCCTTTTGAGTGCGGCCTTCGACTCCTTCTTCGGCTACATCTTCTTCGCGATCTGCTACTGGCAGTTATACCAAGGTCGTTGCTTCCAGACGTTCGGTAGAAGTGTCATGACGCTTATCCATATCTTCGTCATGATCGTCGGACTATTTATTCTTGGGCCAGGGCTCTACGCAGCTGTAAAAGCCATCGTCGCCGACTACTCGGGCGCTACGAGCCCCGCCTTTAGTTGTGCAGATGTGTCTTTCTGAAGGAGATGGGCAAATACGGGAAGTGGGAGGGAAATTCCTGGGCAGAGCTCGTTGGAGGGAAGGATATTACTGCAGTAAGCCCCGGGCATGTGGCTTTCTTTGAGGTGGATTCAAACACACATGATTAGGTCACTTTTATTGATGCCTTCGTGCGTCGCTGCCAATGTGCTTCTTGTCGAACGAGGCACAAGTCTCGCGTCTCATCCTGAGAGCATGTGCGCAGAGCCCAGCCTGGGAATCTGTGACCCTCATAGTCTCATTGCTCGAACGACCCGTTGCAACGCCAAGCTTGTGGATGAATTCTCAAAAAAGCATGTGGTTGCCTTCAAAGCGGCGCTAGGCCAAGAGTGATAATCTTGTCCTCTTTTGGCACCCGGGCAGACGCGTGAATGGGCTTCTTGTGTGTTCTGGAACAATATGCCGAAGTTTTTGCTCGATGTGAGGCCGCTGGCATGAACCGGTGCCCCCTGAGCATGCTGGTCCAGGCTAAACTGCCACACGCGCCATGAAATTGCGAACTCTGGACGGCGGATAAGGACACCAGCGGGTTGTTGGACCAATCGTACCCCTGTCAAGCTCCCCCCTTGATTCGCATCACGGAAAACGTGGCCCGAATAGGATGAAATTTCACCCTTGCAGCATCGAGAATGATATCATATCTTTTAACGCGTGGCTTTCATCCGCCCTGGTCCAGAAATCACGCAAGAATTGTCGCATGCAGTGAAACTGCTTCATCTGGAATCTTCGCTCCAACCACTCCAATTTCTTGAAAAGATACTGTCTCTCGGCGGTATGGTGATATTGCAAATCCGGGGCGATGATGCTGATCGGCCAAAGAAGAGAATTCTCATACGGCGAGTGGGCGGGAATGAGCTTGATGAGTTCGATTGCTCGTATATGCTGGCTGTAAGGCAAGTCTGATTCTCCTCCTTTGCCGTGTCCACGTTGAGCGGTACGGCGGAGTGGTGTCGTGCTTAGAGTGATTTGTTGATGGTCTCGGAGCAGCCTCTGTTCATAGTATATCATGGCTGTCTTCCGGTAGAGCTCAACTATTATGCTTGCCTCTTCGTGTGATTCTCTGTTAGCCAAATAGCACGACTCGTTGTCTTTCAAGCAGAAGCTCGGGAACCAATCCATTCGGCCGTCCCACTGAATGATATCTGTCATGCTTAATGATGTATCGCCTGAGCTTATCCTAGCAATCATGCTGGGGAACTGGTAAGCACCAAATCGACGTCCACCGCGGTCCGAACATGTCAGCCAATTTTGGCGGTCGACGGATCCAAGTGGGGGATGTGGTGAAGGTATACTGGTCGCGTGTGAACTACCGTAGGTCGGATCTGCCTCACAGGCCTGAACATAGAAAGTTGATAGCGGAGCACTTCTGAGAGAGGTCGATCCGACCAGGTCATTGTACGTGAAGAGCCCATGGAGGAAGCACATTGCAATGTTGAACTTGTTTGATCCCCTCGGGATGTCTGTCAAGGCGAAGACGTGATTGATGAAGTTGAGATGTGGTTTCCAATTTTTCTCACCTTCACCGGTGAATTTCTCGTAGAGTAAAAGCATGGTGACTGTCGCAAGGAGCACGATCAGCTGCGTATCCATTGTGATAGAACCATTAGTGCTTGATCCGCTGGAGACCGCCACGGAGCCGATGGCATCCCTCTCGGTCCTAGAGCGACTGATATGAGAGCATGTCGGGCCGTTCAGAAGCTCCCTGCAAGCCTTCAAGGCATTGTGCTTCGCTTCAAGAGTCTCTTCGCGCAGCTCAAGCGACGCACTTCCCCAAGTTTGCGCTCCGCTCATGGCAATTAATGCCTCGAACAGCATGTTGGACTGCAGGGCCATGGGGACTAGAACGGACAGAAAAGGATTTTGAGGTCCGGCATAGCTTGGAAAGGTCCTGCAGAAGCGGTTGAGGTACTGATCCCATAGATACGAACGACCTGGGCTGAACCGGCCCGGGTGCAACCAGAGTAATCGCGAATTCGCCAGCAGCTGGGGTTGGGCGTCGTGGATGCCAATAGCGTGAGCTGTCTCAGCACTTCCCGCGATTCTGTTGACTTGCGCTCCCGTCATCTCGATTGGGGTTTTGTTGACATGCTTGGCTGGAAGAGACCCTTCTTTCACTACCGGTCGTTGCAATTGACAGGCTCGTTTGGATTGATAGGATTGATAAGTGTTTCGAACTGAGTCACGATTCGACGCTCGACATAATGGACCGCGCTTCCTCATTCCCTTGCGTCGAATGTCGTCTTCCCATATTATTTCGACTCTGTACTCTGCACAGACCAGGCCGAGCCTGTGGCAATTATTGCAGAAAGGTCGTTTCCCGTCACATTTTTTCCGCCTAGCCCGCTCTGGTCAGCACTGAACTGGGCCCGCGATGGCCAAAACATACCTCGTTCTGCACGTCCAGCAACCGTCACGGGTACGACCACCAGTCGAGTTGCAACCAGGAATTGAAGTCATGGTCAATGTGTCAAATTCCCGCCTGCGGTGTCATACCAACATCACGGCCGGCCGGAGAGTGGGAGGAATCTTGGGGCTTCGCCGGTGGTCGGCTACCATCAATGTGACCACGCAGGAGCTTCTGCCCTGTGACACGCTGTTAGTACGCAATGGTAAACTTGGAAATGGAGGAACTTACCTCGAATTCACTATGATGAATCTCAACCCGTTAAAACACGCTATCTACGTCCTTAATCTCTCAAGCCCTTGATGAGAGACTTCCACCGATCATCTGCATTGCAAGCCTTCAATGGTCAGATAAGGGGATCCCTTATCGGTCATTCCTGGGCGCTTACATGGCGCGGGTAAGCCCTATCCCCCACCTACTGCCCAGGAGCAAGCTTGTGGACCTTGCGTAGGATAACCCCACAAACAAAACAACAGTGACGCCTGCCAATCATAATCTTTTCAGTATTTGTTAGTTTTGTTGTAGGGTCCAGCGGCGGCATAAAATTCCATCTTATCACTGACATGTAGGACGGATAGGTCGGTGATTGGGATCGGCAACGGCCATGGTGGGGGATCCTCAGTGCAATATATATAGCTGTTAGACTCACAAGCTCAACCAAGGTATCTCTCGATAAGCTGTTGGATAACCGAAAGGAACTTCCACCACTATTGAAGTTTCTCTGGGGGTGCATATTAATATTACAGGTAAACGTCGAAATCAAGCGGCAAGAGAATGTGCAAGCCTATCGGCACCGGAGAAATGGTGGATAGTGGACCTCTACCTTGAAGGTTAAGTCTTGTCTACCTCAAACATACTCAGTTTACCTGTACAGCGATACGGTTGGTGGAGTACTTCCGTATCGACGGCATGAACAGGCAAAGGATGATTGCCAGAGAGCCAAAGGCGATACTGGTGTACCAAACATAACGCAGGGATTCCGCATATGCCCAGCGAGAACCAAGGGTTGCTGCTTCGACAATGCTTTCATTGACACCCGGGACTTTGGCGATGTCCGCCGAATCGGTCAGGAATGTCTCCACAAACTTTTCGGCCTCGGCCACAGGAAGTCCCGCTTCAATGGCGTACTGTGCAATCTTCGTGGGAAGTGCTGTCTTCAGCTTGTTGGCGAACACGTTGTAGTATATGCTGTAGCCGATCGAGCCTCCCACCGTGCGCACAGACAAAGATAAGGAGACGGCAGTACCAAGTAGAGAGTCGGGGACAACAATCATAGCAACAGTTGCTGCTGGAACCAAGATACCTCCAACACCTAGACCTGCCAAGGATCCGATGGTGACGGTGGTGTTGGCGTTAAACGGGTTGGCCACGGCTAATGCGCCGTCAAGTGCAGCTGATGCAGAGTTAAGTCTTGGAGAAGGTCAAAAGTGTGCCGATGGACTTACTCATGATGATGGACGCGGTGAGAAGTATCTCCCGAGCTCGCCCCTTGGTCAACGAAAGCATAGCGTTGAAGAATACTGCCCCAGCAATGTTACATATTGCAACTCCAACCGCTCTGAGACCAATTTTGACGGGATCTGGAGAATATACTGTTGAGTAAGTGAGGGGGTACATGTTCAGCAACGAGTAGAAACTCATTCCACCAATGAACGCGACACCATAGGCGAGTGCCACGACTCTCTGGCCTGCGAACAACTCCTTTGGAACCATGGGATACCTTGCCCCTTTCCACTCCCAGACAAAAAAGGCAAAGACCAGAGCAGCTCCAATCAAGAGTGTGCAGAGGACGTATGCGCTCGACCACGGATGGGAGTAACCGCCTGCTTGCAGCGCCACCAGTCTTTTGCAACAATTAGCAATTTGGACGTATGCCGGGACCAGGTAACGAACTATACTTACAGAAGAGTGACGCCGACGATCGACAGTAAGCCTCCAACGAAGTCTATTTTTCTGATGACTTCGCGGGCGGTCAGTCCTTGTGTTCGAGGATGTGCTTTGGGAAAGTAGGTAAACGTGAGCCCGACCAAAGTAAGGCCATTGTATATTCTTGACAACACAGTTAGTCATATTCGGAAATCGGGGCGGCTCCCTCACATCGCCACCCATGCACCCCATCTCCAAGTGGCCCTGGATGCGAACAGCTGGGCATATAGAACGCTTGGAGCGAATGGCAAGATCAGGCCTGTGACTGCGGCCGCTGCCAGTCCACGTTGCTTGACAGGGACCATGTCTGAAGTGCTATCACGCTGGGGTTAGCCTGATACGCCGTATGAGAGGGAAGAAAATATAAACGAGCCTGACTTACCCAGCGAGCGCCGTTAACTCGCCCACCGCAGCACCTGCCCCACTTATTGCCAGGCCTACGATCGCCTGTGGAAACGTGTGAGCTGTCCCGAGAATGAGACAACCAATGCAAAGGGATACAGCGCCACCAATCGCGATGATCCTTCGACCTAAGAGATCTTCAAGATATCCCGTGAAGGGTGCTACAGCAGCCACGGCCAGGATGTTGGCCACAGGCAGCCAACCTTCCAGAACTGCACCATCGAGGTCGGCGGCGATATAAGACAGGCAACCACCGACAAAATAAAGGATCAATTGAGAGCCTACGTTTAACGTCAGCGGCAGTCATATCGTAGGTGCAGATAAGTAAAATACCTGAATTGAGGCCAGCTAGGGAGAGGAAGGCTAAAACAGTTCTCGGAGTCCAAACGACTTTACCATCCGAGTCATTGCCCTTGTAAGCTTTGGTATTTGCCAGGTCCAAGTCTGCCAGATCATGGGGGGACTCGGTTTCAGGCTTGGTAATTGGGTCCGACGCTTTTTCGTGGTGATCAGTCTCCGCCGCGACCATGGATTTCTCTTCCTGTGGCTGCATCTTTGTGGAGCTCCACCGAAGTGATATGTAGAGATATCGATCAGGAAACCAGGAAATCCTCTTCACCAAATTTCATCGTTTGCACGGATGAAAGTCGTGCTATAACCAACCCTTTATACCAAGGCTACGCAACCACACGGCTTTCCTACCACTCCCTTTTGAGTCGGGATTACCACTTTCCCACTCTCCACACTCCACGATCATGACCCAGGAGCGGCGAGTCAGGTTTTAGTGCTTCGGTTAGCCTTGACTTCCATGAAACATTGTCCGAGGGCTCTCAGTGCCTTAGTCAACAGATTTTGTGCCCCCGTGAGACCTTCAGAAGACGTGATTTTTCATCTGCCTAAGCTCACATGGGCGTGAATGCAATACAGTTTCGAATGAAGCAATTTCGGGCAGAATAGGGCAAGGCTACCGGGCTCGGTCTTAAACAGGAATCTACCTCATCAATAACAAATCCGCCTTGGTGGTTAACCTCTTCAAGCATTAAAGTGAGCTCTTCGGCGGAGGCTGGCTATTGTCGAAGACCACATGACAATACTCTCTGTAACCCTTGTGGCCTTGTCGTAGAATAGCTTGCCTGTCCCGCCAGTGCTGTGTGTGGTGGTATTCCGCATGTTCTTCAGTTGAGTTCCAGCCAACCCATGCGATGAAACACCTCTTGTGGCCGTCTATGGGCTCAACAATGTATCCCCCTGCCACGCCCATGCAGCCTTTGACTTTGGGCACAATGGTCGCCCAAAGTTGCCACGCATAGTCCCATGCTCTATCGGTATCAACGTAGATCGCAGTCCCTGTGAAAGGTGCACCCTTGCCAAGCGATTCGCAATTTTGTGTGTACTCGAGCAAGAACGCATGACGAATGATCGGGTCGCCTTCCATCATAGATTCCAGTTTTCCCTTTAAAGCCTGATAATCAGATGATGCCAGAAAGTCGTAATGAGCATGCAGTCGCTCTCTCACTAGATTCGAATTGAGTCAGTTCTGTTGTAGGCAATATGGCACAGGCAAACATACCAACATGTATATGCAGTACGTTAGATGTTTCCAACTCGATGCCCCAATATACCCTACAAACACCTGGACGAGATTCAAGGAACTGGATGATCTCCCGAAAGACGCTGGCCTCTTTCGAAGAACCTTTGATCGAGGTCCCGGGCACGAGTTTGACTATTATCATCTGCGTACAGGCCGAAGGCCTCGCTGCTGATTCCAGGTGCGTATCCATCTCCTCTCGATTGATCGTGGCAATGGTTGAGGTTTTTCGCCGTCTTACACAAACAGCAACTTACATGTTCAAGGGAGACTGGGCTCCCCGGCTGCATTTCTTTCACGCCCGTTTTCCTGAGCTCGATCGACAGCTGGGTTCGTCTAGGGAAACTTCGCCAACCTCCACAGACTGTGTCATGCCGTCCAATCAGAGGCCACCATGACTCAGGGCCTGCTGACATCGCTGCGGGGGTGGTTGCTCTTTCGTTCGGACGCTCATGCAACGCAGGATCTCGTAGGCACGACGTGAAGCACTGCTTCTAGCTGGCAATGTAGTAAACTAGCGTTTTCGATGTCTGGGCTGTCCAGCATTTGGAACCCTGACTCAGGGCCACTGCCCAGGCTGGTTCTGGCCCAAAGTCTTGCTCATGCTGTGTTTTGGCTTCGACACCACAGTGCTTGTCATTTCGAATATCTAGCTCTAATTCATTCTTTTCCCTCTGAACACAACTCGCAAACAGTTATATTCTTTGCACAATGCCAGTGACTAAGTTTGCTCTGGCAGAGAAGTACCAGTATCTTGAAGGATTTGGCAATTATCACCAGTAAGGATTCCTATTGTCTGACGCATTCCGCACTGGTGTACTTTGCGGTCATGATTTGTGCTCTTTGCTGGTATAACAGCTGAGATCCTCAGGTCGGAAGCATTCTCAGGAGGAAATCCAGTCGCATGCAGCAATCCTCAGAAACCGCCGCTTGGCTTGTTGACAGAACGAGTGTCGGGAAGTGCATTTACTTCGCCGAGGGATCATTCCCTCCAGACATGGCTTTACCGGGCAACTTCTTCTCGAAACCATAGTGCTTTCAGACCATACGGCTCGCAATCGAGTACGGCGGGTTCGAAAGGCCATCTCAGTCCCAATATTCATCGGTGGATGTCGTTTCCTGTCAAGGCTGGTCAAGATTGGACTCATTCCGTTCTCCTTGCACATTCCGGGGATTCATCAACCAAGACAGGACTAGCCATTTACATCTTTGCCATCACCGACGATATGAAAGACGCCCAAGCCTTTTCGTCCCTCGATGGTGATATGTTGATCATTCCGCAACAAGGCGCACTCGATGTCCAGACAGAACTAGGACACCTTCTGGTTCGCCAGAACGAAATTGCTGTCATTCCGCGTGGAATCCGGCACCGGGTGACATTACCCACTGGTCAAGCCCGAGGCTATATCTGCGAACTGTTCCAGGGGCACTTTCGTCTGCCCGAGCTTGGACCTATTGGGTCATGCAGCTTGGCCAACGTTCGCGATTTCCAGATCCCTGTCGCTGCCTTTGATGGTACATTAAGGGATGGCCGAGCCTGTGCGAATAACCAAGAATGGCAGATAATATCGAGGTTGGGAGGGCGCCTCTTCAGCTGCACTCAGGATCACACCCCTTTCGATGTCGCGGCATGGAATGGCACTTACTATCCATACAAATACGACCTTGCGCGCTTCTGTGTCCTTGGTAGCGTTCTCTATGATCATCCAGACCCAAGTTTGTTCACCATTTTGACAGCCCCGTCATACCGCGAGCCAGGCACTGGGGTGGTGGACTTTGCCATCGTGCCACCTCGCTGGAACACAATGGAGAATACTTATTGGCTACCGTATTATCATCGAAACACCATGAGCGAGTTCTCCGGACCCATAATATATAATCAAGATGAAAATTCCACGTGGAATCAGGGGCTTGAATTCCAGCCGTACGGTGCCGGTTTGGCTTCGGCGATGGCTTGTCATGGTGCCCCAGATGAAGCACACAAGAAAGCCACGGAGCAGGAAACGACTCCGCAGAAGGTTGGAACGGAAGGCTTTACCGTGTTTCTACTTGAGACAGAATGCCCTCTCTGGGTAGCTGAATGGGCGACTGACCCAACGGAGGCACAAGAGCCTCTAAAGGGGAAGATGTAGCTGGAACGCAGGAGACCCCATAGTCCATTCCACGATAGCTGCCAATTGAGACATGGGCTCAGCCCGTCATCATCAGTATCGAAAATCCCTTTTTTTCCTCGACGCACCTTGCACCCGTTAAAGTGGTCCCTGGGGTGTTCCGCCCTCAACGTAAAAAGTCGGTTCCGACCGAGGCGAGGTTGACCTATTCTCGCTGGCCAGACGCGACCATTATCCCCACATGGCGCAGGTTTTCGGCTACGGCCAACTGTAGGCAATACCGAGGCAGCGATCCATCCCCGTATGGGTACTTTCTTTCCCCGCAGACCCCAGACGGGCGTAGAATCTCCCCGCAACTTCGTTTATCGTTATTGATGGGCGGAAGAAAGGAAGCAGAACTTGTGGTTCCTCAAGATATTTCTCACCTCAATGTCGTCGTCGATGGCTCAGACAGCTTCGGCAAGCAATCCTGCGCTATGCAAACGAACCAGGAAGCGAGAAATGGATCGGATCTGCCAACAGCGTAAACGGAAGAGAGATCGGGAAAACCTGCGGAATCTGGAGCAGCGTCTGCAGATTTTGCAAGACGAAAAACCGGATTCCCTCCTTGCTCAGCTGATAAAGGATCGAGATGACAATGAAGCAAGAAATAACAGGCATCGGACACGAATGCTGCAAATTCAGGGACTACTCCGAGCAGACCTCACAGATCTAGGCCATTCTGAAACAACGACATCCCCTGATTACGATGGCCATACCCTCCAGACGCAGCTTAATATCGAAAGCGATTCTTCGTCGGCTAGTGAGCCAGCGCCTTTGGACCAGACGCTGGTGAATGGCTACGGCGAGACGAGTCCCTTGGGGGTGCTTGATGATCTCTACGCCATACAGGCCTTCGAAATCGATAGCTTTGGCGCCCAAGGCCCAGAACCGAACAACGTGTCGTTGGCTCAACATACCATTTCAGGCGGACCTGAACCAGTCAATGATACAGCTGTAGTGTCGGGGGCGTTTCCAATTGCCCACAACAGCGCCGGTCGCCAAAGGAAAACATGGGAAGAAGTCGAGCAGCTTATTGCCCAGGCGAAATCGCAGCTGTCTGGTCCAAGCACAGCCACTCTGGAGCTAGATATGCACATTATCATCAACGCTGTCTCCAGAGGCTGGTCTCAGTTTTCTCAAATCGTCAGGGTTGATACCCGATGGAGCTGTCTTCGAGAGCTCGACGAAAAGTACTTCCGCAGGGGCTACGGACCCGTCGAACGCCTGGCTGTATTGACTATTGCCAGTCAACTCATAGGAGGAGATGTGAGTAAACTGTCTGCTGATCCATGTCCGTATGAATCCCAGGCTAAAGATATTGTGCTTGTTTAGATGACTACCAACTCTGTGGGATCAAAGCTGTTCCCTCCTTTCATGAAGCCTAGGTAGCAACCCGTTCAGTCTTGGCTATAGTGAGATAAACATGCTGATGTATTCTTTAATACAGGCCATCACAGCTCACAATTCCCCATTCGGTCATTGCCGACTTTTATGTTTGGTATAGTGTACCGCCCCAAAAACACATAGCCTCCTCTGACCCTGTCACCAGGCCTGGCTTTCGCGAACGCCTCACTGTCTGTCAGCATTACTATAGTGACACATTTCTACGAATAATGCACACGATGTTCCGCTTCATGTGGCCGTACGATCTAAAGGCAGCGTCCCTCATTAGCCCACAGACTGGGCTATCTCACTTCACTCCGCGATTTCTCGAACATTTGAAGGACATACAGTGTTGGACTATGAACTCCGATTTTCTGGCCGCGTACCCTGATTTTCGAGGAGAAGTTCCAGTCTGGAACTCGGGTCCCGCCGGTCTGTTAACTACCGGAGTTACCTATTCCGACTGGTATCAATTTGAGGACCGCATCGAAGAGGAATCTGCTCGGACCAATCTTCACCCAATCGTTGCACTGGGTTTCTGAATCGAAAGTGCACTTCTCTAGAAGCTATCTCTTCAAATGCCAGGACACTAAACATGACCAATCGCTTGTTCCTTCCGTCATCAGAATCCTATACAGTCAACAGTGATATTCGATGACCTTCAGATCTGAGATTTTGACACAAACTTTCTGAAATGCGCCACATGAGCACTGTCGAAATATTCGTCCAATCTGGTAATCCTTCCATCCTGGACCAGGCAGACTAAGGCACACGGCAAACGCACTTTTTCGCCGTCATGCACCCTGTTTCCTTCCAAGATATGCTGCTGGACAAAACCACCCGGAAATACGAATAGCCGACGATGGGCATATTTGATGTTGGTGATGCGCTGTACCATGCCGGCAAGGACTTGGGCTGTCTGGTCGCGTGAAACGATTAGCTCGTCCGTGTTATGCCAAATCTCAGCTTCAGGGGTGAACGAGTTTCTCATGGTGTCGATATCTCTAGCCTCGATGGCGTCGAAAAAGGTCGTGGCCAATGAGCAGATAGTCGCTTCTTGATCTGTAGACATAATGATGGGCTGTATATATCAAAATATCGAGATGTCTTGATTTCGCTATGAGTATTGAGTTTTACTGGTCACCACCTTGTAGAACTTTTCCAAGCTTAAATAATACCACCTCATATTGTGCCTTGATGCCTCGAGAACCACGGTGTAACTCCGAACTTTATATGACACATGGTACCCCGAGTCATGCTTGACGGTTGCCGTGAAATTAGCCTTACCACTATGGATCTCAATTTTGACTGCCAAACGGGATTTCCGGAAAATCTACCTTTCGGAGACATTTACGAGGCCAGCCCTATTGCTTTACCGGTGATAAGCCAAAGGGCACATGCCAATATCTCCAAAGTCTTCAGTTGTAAGCCCTCGCAGCTATCAGCTATCCTATCCTTCGGCTCGGGAGCAGCCAAGGCCATTACCTATTGAACTGTGCTAAGAGGGGTTCGATATCTACGCTACGACGACTGGCTCAATGTTAATGAACCTCATACGCGTGACCATATCTCAAATACTCACCGCATTCGAAAAGGCCGGTAGCGATAGGGCTACGAGCCCTGCCTTCTACAGACCATCTTCCGTGCTCGGTCCCTAGCTCATTATTTTCGCGTTTTCGAGCCCCTTGGAGATAGCCCTTAGGAATATCCCGACTAGACGTGAAATGGAAGAATCCACTGCTTAAATTTCACTAAATAATTCTCCGATATATATACTAGTAGTATCCTTACTTTTATTACGATCTCTCTCCCCTTAGTAATACTAGATACCGCCGAAGTTAGGCGTCTCGACGACGAGATTAGGAAGGCCGCGGTATATCTTCTAGTTTAGATTTTCGCGATTATTTCGCGGTTAACTTATCCTTTTTGAGATTTCGCGGCTAAAGTTAAACCGTATTTAGAATAGTATACTCTTTCGCTACCTTTCTCTCTATATAACTACGTAACTTTAGTTTATAATAAAAAATTAATATAGGTAAAAGATCCGGATTTTAATAGCGTCGATCTCTTAATTTATTACTATATCTAATAGTATAACTAGGAAAAGAGATAGACTATCTAAATATATAAGTAAGGAAGAAAAAGCCTAAGTCGATATACGGCGAAAATAAGTAAAGCGATAATATAAGGTCTTAGAAAGATATATATAATAGTATAATTAATTTTATAATAGAGAGATTCTCTCTATAATAGTATCTCTCCCGCCTTCACTTTTAAACCGATATACTTCGAATAATCTACTATCTATTACTACTTTTTCTACGGCGTAGAGTTTATTATTAGATAATAACTATAATAATACTAGATATAATAAACTAGATCTCTTATACTATCTTCTATCTCCTACTTCTCTACTAATACTAGAAGATCTAGATCCGTAAAATAATAACGTCTCTCTAATAAGTATATCGCTATTATCTACTAGATTCGATTTAGTATTTAGCTATAATATTTTAAGTAATACTATTCTAGAAGATAAGATAGTTAGGGTTAAGTAATAATATAAAAGGCCGGTTAAGAGTAATAATATTAATAATATAGAATATTAAGATTAAGTTAAATATATTATCTATTAATTAGTAGATAATCTTATTAAGTTTCGAGACTACTACTCTAATTACTATACTTAAAGAAAGGAGAAGTATAATAAATAATTCGAGTATTATATTAGTCTAGTCTAGTATCTTAACTTAATAGCCGATTAATATCCCGATATTCTAGAAATAGTACGTATTATAACGCGTTAAGGTAACCTAGCTAATAAAGTTAACGCGGAGACACGGCGAGAGATATTTACTAGTCTTACTTCGGATAATTCTATATATAAACTACTCTACGTATATCTTAAAATTAATAAATTAACGTCTATCTCTATTAGTATTTATTTTGACGTAGATAGTATTATAGACTTCCTAAGTAACCTCGCTATAACTAAAGAAGATATTTAATAATATCTTACTTAAATACCTATCTCCGACTTCTAGTCTAATCTCTATCTCGATTCGCGTAAAGTATTCTATTTTAACGAAGCTAGTCGCCTATACTAGGTCTATCGCCTAGTTAACTAGATCTTATATTATACTTTCGGTCGCCTCGTTAGCTTCGAAGATATCTCCCTCTACTTCCTCTTTCCCCGCCTTTATCGAGAAAAGTAATAGTCTAGTTAACTTCGCGATAAGGATTTCCGAATCTAGATAGATAATCTCTTACTTCCTATTATTTACGAATATTATAGTAGCTTTTATATCTAATACTACCTATCTAGTTTTAATTATAATCGCTATAACGCTACTATTCGCGAAATAGAGCTTCGTAGCTAGCGAATTAACCTAGTATCGCGAGAATAATAGCTAATATATTTCTTCCTCCTCGAATCTCTACTTTAGATCTAGCGGTCGATCTTAGTAGTTATCTAATAGCTAGAATTTTGTCAATTTCGTAATATTACTATTCTATTATAAGCTAAAAACTTAAAAGTCCTAACTAAGGATATAATATAGGAACGGATAATAAGATAATTCTAGTAATACTAGAAGAGTATAGTTAATAAGGCCTATATTATATCGGAATTTTACTTTAATATTACTACGGAAATATATCCTACTAAGACTTCTTATATTACGTTATCGATATCTAGACCTAATCTAAGGCCTAAAGACGAAGATAGTAAAGAGAATACTAGAGCGAACTTATAGATAACTCTACTATAGAAGCGATACTATTTAGAGTCTCGAAGATCCTAGATATAGTAAAGTCTAGCTAGAGATCTAAGCTAAAAAGAAATATTTTACTCTTTCTATATACTCTAAGATATTGATAGTCTTATCGTAGAGTCGAGTCTCGAGTCTCGGCCGCGCGTAGTTAATATTCTCTTTACTTAGAACTATCCTATTAATATTAAGGAGCCCTATCAGTAATGCCGTAAACATTACACGGTGAAATGTTTAAAAGGTCTAATTAGACCGGGGCTTAAAGGCCTACCTCGACCGTAGAATATTTAAAAAAGTCACCGTAGAATATTTAGTATTCCCAGTCGATTTCCGGGACAATAATTATATCGTTAAACTCGTCTCTACGAGTACTCTCTAATACTATTAAGTCTATAGCCTTTCGAGATATAGTTATTATACTATAAGTTTAATAGAGTATAGATATTTTAGGGATTATAGTTAATATAACGCGCGCCTTATCTTAATATACTTCCCTATAGTACGTAATAAGCTTCGTACTTCTCCGTATATCCTATATACTTAAGGTTATCTAGTCTTAATTTAGTTATTATCGAAGGGATAGATAGACTTCCGTATATAGTATAGGATATAAGGATTATTAATCGAGATATATAGAATACTAAAAACTCTTAGGGTTAGGGTTAGGGTTAGGGTTAGGGTTAGGGTTAGGGTTAGGGTTAGGGTTAGGGTTAGGGTTAGGGTTAGGGTTAGGGTTAGGGTTAGGGTTAGGGTTAGGGTTAGGGTTAGGGTTAGGGTTAGGGTTAGGGTTAGGGTTAGGGTTAGGGTTAGGGTTAGGGTT